>NC_056746.1:1407750089-1407865089 GCF_019279795.1 Protopterus annectens | reverse complement strand
TCACAAGCTGTGAATCTATGTGTTCCTTAATACAGAATAAACTCAGGGGAATACGTAACTTAAAGTGTGCTCAATATCACAAGCTGTAAACTTTGTGTTACACTGAACAGGAAACACATAGGGGTTACATTGTTTAAAGGGTACAAACAGTCACAGTCTTGCACTGCTGTGTTACATATTACATCAGAGATGCAGGGTTGTACATAGTTTAAAGTGCAGATACGATCACAAGCTGTATACCTATGTGTTACATAGTACAGGACACACTCAGTGTGATACATAATTAAATGGTGCACATATTCACAGATGTTGTGTGTGTTGCATAGTACAGGGGAGACACACAGTGTGATACATAATTAAATGGTGCACATATTCACAGAAGTTGTGTGTTACATAGTACAGGAGACACACAGTGTGATACATAATTAAATGGTGCACATATTCCCAGATTTTGTGTGTGTTACATAGTGCAGGATACAGAGACTGACAAGCTGTTTATCTGGGTCTACATTGCTTGGACAACAGCCCATATGTTCAAATGTTATTTTCACGAGACGAAAATAATGAAAACTGAAATCACGAACCACACAGTTTTTTCCAGGGCAAGTAAACACTTGCCCATTGTGGGGAAGTATGCCTTTCCTCCACTGTAATGTCATCCTGGGCTTGGTATACACAGTTTTGGGGGTGTAGCCCCCCACCTTGGTGGTTTCAGATACTACAAAGTGTTTTTGTAAATTTTGGGCAAGTGTTTACTTGCCGAGAGAAAAATGAGTGGTTCAGGATTTTACTTTTCTTTATTTTCATCTCACAAATATGAAGTTAAAATACTTGGGCTTTCGAGCATGCAGAGTAGATCCTTTTACCTATGGTTTACATAGTACAACAAAATCTCAGCAGGCTGCACAAACTAAAGGCTGCATAGTGTCATGAGCTGTGCTGTGCACCTGTATGTTAGGCACTACAGGAGGTGCTCAGGAGGATACATCATTTAAAGGGTGCAAAGGGTGCAAATTGTCATAGGCTGTGGGCCTATGTTTCACATATTACAGGACGGATGCAGGGGGTTACATAGTTTAAAGTGTAAACACAGTCACAGGCTGTGTACCTATGTTTTCACATATTACAGGACGGATGCAGGGGGTTACATAGTTTAAAGTGTAAACACAGTCACAGGCTGTGTACCTATGTTTCACATATTACAGGACGGATGCAGGGGGTTACATAGTTTAAAGTGTAAACACAGTCACAGGCTGTGTACCTAAGTTTCACATATTACAGGACGGATGCTGGGGGTTACATAGTTTAAAGTGTAAACACAGTCACAGGCTGTGTACCTATGTTTCACATCGTACAGGAGACACACTGGGAGTAACATAATTTAAAGGGTGTGAGATTGACAATCTGTGTACAGATGATTTACACAATGCAAAATAAACTAAGTAACACTCAAGGAGTTGCACAAAATAAAAGGTGCAGAGTCTCATGTACTGAACACCTATGTTTTAGACACTACAGGAGGTACTCAGGGGGATCCATAATTTAGTGGGAGTAAATAGTCACAGGTTGTATATCTACTTGTGACATAGCACTGAAGACACTCAATGGGGTAACATAATGTAAAGGATGCACATTGTCATAAACTGTGAACCTATATGTTACACAGTACAGCAGTCAGTCAGGGGTTATGATATTTAAATAGTGCAGTCACAGGTTGTGAACATATATGATATATAATGCAGGACAGATGTAGGGGATTACATAGTTTAAAGTGCAGACAGTCACAGGCTTTGTACATATGTTTCACATAGTACAGAAAGCACTCATGGGGTAACTTAATTTGAAGGGTGTGAGATTATAAATCATAAAGACACAGTCATAGTGCACAAGACATTCAGGGACATTTGGGGAGTTGCACAAAATGAAGGATGCATAGTCTCATTTGCTGAATACCCATGTGTTACACAGTACAGGAGGCACTCATAGAGATCTGTAATTTAAATGGTGCAAATGGTCACAGGCTGTGACATATTACAGGAGACAGAGGTTTCAATTATTTAAAAGGTACTCATGTCACAATCTGTAAAGGCACTGAGGTTACATTGTTTAAAGGGTACACACAGTCAAAGGCTGTGTCTCTGTGTTCTGTATAGCATATCAGACACTGAGGGGGTCAAAATATTTTAAAATTGCACAGTATCACAGGTTGGATATCCATGCATTATATCATACTGGAAATGTGGAGGGTTACTGAATTTAACAGCATCATAGATTGCACGTATGTGTGTATGTGTGTTATACTGTACAGGAGGCACTTGGGGGAGTTGCATTCTTTAAAGGGAGCACAGTGTGGCAGGCAATGTGTCTGTGTATTATATAATGTAGGAGATACATAGGTAGCTGCACTATTTAAACAGTGTATGGTGTCACAATCTATGTGTGTATGTGTTGTATAGTAAATCTGCTATGTATGAGATTAGATTATTTAGATAGAGTACAGTATCAGGCTGCATATTGTACCAATGCCATTTGGATGGCACTATTTTCAGGGGTGCACATCACCACAGGCTTTTCACCCCCATTTTAACGCAGGAGGTGACAGGTGATAAGAGTCACTAGTATGCACATAGGAGAGATTTAGGCAGAGGCATAGCAAGAGATCACTCGCACTATTATTGAAAGGTAACATTTTCATGTCTACTCTACTGAATTGCAATTTCTAAGATTTTTACCTTATCAACCCTTTTTTTTAAATTGTACAACTTTCTTACTACTATAGACTGTTGACAGTTATTAATATGTTTTATGTAATGTTTTTCTGTTTGTAACTTGGAGCTTTTCTCCCCGGGCCTCCGCTGAAAATGGACATGTATCCAGTCGGACTATCCCAGTCAAAAAATGTAAAATAAAAATAAATAGATTAATAAATCACTGTTCACAGTCTTGGAGACATTGCATACATGCTGTGAGTATACAGGGAGTGAGTAAAACAGGACATTATTTTGAATCCTTGACTGTTATAGTACTTGTGTATGCACAGCCATATTAGAGGAGACTGCACATTGCCTGGTAATGACATACATCATTTATTGCAACCATTAGTAGTCTACAGCCAGTAATATCATTCAGAATATAATATACTGCTTTATGCTAATTACCCAATTATGCATGCTGTTTTTCATTTGAATCTCACATAGGTTTAAACGCTAAATGATGTCATAAAAGAGCAGAATTCTGACATGTCACAGGGCTGTTTTGTTTTTTTCTGTTGAAGATACAAATACAAGTATCTGGTGCTTGCTGGATTCATTAGAGTTCTGTTTTGTTACTGTAGTAGTAAGCACTATATATCTTTCCCATTGGTACAATTGTTGAAGGAATGGGTTGGGAATCACAGGCTGTACTTACAATGCAACAGAGACAGTTACTTCTGCTAGTGCTGTTTTTACCTTAAATTTAACACCGATCCTACAGGCAGCTGTCTGTGAACTGTGTTAAGCCACATTCATGTGGTGTAGCTCACTTTTATGCTGCAACTGACACCAGCCACGTACTTAATTCTGCAAGTGAGCCATTGCCTGAGAAGATTATGTAATTCTGTTCCTGGATTTCTTTGTGCAGTGGCTCTAAGCAGTACACAGCATTACTCTGATCACCACACAAATTTTAGCCCTACATTACAGAAAACTTCTTCATATACTATGCACACTATCAACAGCATTATCAATCATCAGGAAATTGCTGAACAGTTTGTCAAAGGTACCACAAAGTTGAACATTTTCATAAAGTTCATAAAAGTATTGAGGTGGGTCAGTAAAACAGAGCAAAGACAGTGCCAAAGAGGAAAGCTTGCCACCCAATATTCTTGGACTTTATGATTGCTTTCCAACCTTGTGTCGGAGTAAAGGTATACTGTAGTCATGACAAAAAGCAGTTTTGCAGTGCCATTCTTAACCCATTCTAAATAATGGGAATGCCATGCTTCCTGTTTCATCTTTAAAGCTGCATTGACGTGTTCCTGAGCCCAAACCCTAAGCTTTCTTGAATAATTTCAGTGTCGGAAGGTCTAGTTTGTCTTCTCACAGCACTGTGTACCTTGGTATACAGTCCTACCCCACTTATCTTTCATCATGTAGTTCCTTTTAGCTGTGTAGCAGGCTCATTTGCAGTTTATTGTGAAAAGCTAACCATCACTGCATGTCCTCACTCTGTTTCTCTCCTTTGTGCCCCCCCATTTGTGTCAAAGCCTTTCCTGCCTGTCTGTTTTGATATTCTGTGCCTGTTTGTTTATCCCACCTTCATCTCAATACCCTCCTTCTTGCCACCCTGTCTCCATGCTATCTTCCAGTGAAAACTTCTTAAAAACTGGGCACCTGACCAAAAAAAAAAAACACTCACACCGTGCCTAGCCTCCCACTTCCTTACCATTCTGCGTATTCCTCTGCTTGATCTTCCCCTTTTCCTGCTGTTCTATCCATCACTTTAGTCCTATTTATGGTATTAACATAGTAGGAACTTTAATGTGTAGCCCCTCTCTGGACACCCAGCTGGGCCTGTAGTGGACTGTCACCTATTTGGGTTATTGACTTTCCTGAGTGCAGTCCAATCTTTATAAGATTCTTGTTCCTTTGACAGTGAATTTCATACTTATACAGTCTGATCTCCATTATATCAATGCAGTATCACACCTTTATCGGATTACAGGGTATCCCATTATGCAGAATAGCAGTGTTACATTTTTTCTAAATCAGAGCCTTTATTTCAAAGCATCAACATACAGTTTAGATGACAGCAGATAGATGTTTTCTCAAAACGCAGTTTAAAGTTACTTCAATTACACTTCTGAAAACTAGAATAAAAATCACAATAAGAAATAGAATATATTTATCAATTTATGAACAGGTATTCTCTCTCCCTCTTTTTGAGTAATGACACAACACAAAACTTTACATTTAATACTGAATCAGCATGAGCATTCGGGATATTTTGCCATTGTATCCTGTACTGGAACAGTAATCGTCAGGACTGGGTATAAATGCTATGCCTTTCTATATATAACAGAAAACATAAAAGCATGTTGGTTTGTGGACATATTTAAATGTCTAAGTAAAAATTTTATCTTATCATCGTATTTTACCTTATAATGGTTTTCCTTAAAACCCTTGTTGATTTCTTTAATGATTTTTACAGGACCTTACCACCAAAACTATTACATTTTCCTGATAGATTTTTTTTTAAGAAATTATTTAATTTCAGTAATAATGCATATGTAAAATTTTCATTTATGACACCAACATATGTTCATAGGTTCATAGGTTCATAGGTAGGTACTAGGCTATCTGCCCGAAGGCATTTATAAGCCTAGACGGAAGGTGTTGTCTTTTGCCCACCCCTTAGATTAGTTCCTTGTGCCTCTGTCCAGCAGAGCCTTTGAAATGATCCCTGGGGTAAACTTTCTGTTTCCCATCCACTTGTCAAGGTTTCTCTTGAAGAGGGTCAGCGAGTAGCTCTACCTAATGTAGATTGGAATCTTGTTCCAGAGCATGGGAAGTCTCTGGGACAGGAATCTATCTCTCCAGCATGTCCTATTTGTTGTTGTAGTGAGGTTTAGATCCCTGGAGGGTGTGGCTCTAGGGGATATGGTTTTCTTTAGGTGGAGCATATCCATTAATTCTGGGTTGGACATGGCCCTGTATGTCAGACAGAGATCACCTCTGAGTAGGTTGTATGCAACCGAGTACAGCTGGAGTTTCTTCAGTCAAGCTGCATAGGGCATCTGCTTGAGGCTAGCAATCCTCTTAGTGAGGTACTTCTGTGGTCTTTCCAGTTGTTGCAGGTGTCTTGTAAGGTATATCCCAAATGGAGCATTGTACTCTATGATGGGTCTGATGAGTGATGCATAGAGGGGCCCAATGACCTCTTTCGATCTGGATGCAAACCTTTTGTGATTAGGTGGGCCACATAGAAGGATTTTCTAACCACTTTGACAATGTGATTATCAAAGGAGAGGTTACTATCTACTTGGGTTCCCAGATCTCTTATTACATCTTCTGTATTTAGGGGGCTACCACCTAAGTGATAGTTTGTGAGTACTTTGTTTTTTCCAAAGGGGATGACTATGCACTTTTTGGCATTTAGCTTGAGGCCATGGTTTTGACACCAGGTATCTGCCTCAGTGAGACCCTTTTGGAGGATATCTGTGTCAGCCAGAGAATCAATTATAGCCCCTAGTTTGCAGTTGTCTGTGAACTTGGTCAGCCATACTCCTCCTGTGCTTGCCTGTACCTCTGAGTAGTATATGCCGAACAGGAGGGGTCTTAGGACTGAGCCCTGGGGAATACCACTTGTAACTGGTTTAGAGTCAGACCTAGCTCCCGCAACTCTACCATGTGGGTTCTGTCCATGAGCCAGTTGACAACCCATCTTGTGACGTAGGGGTTTATGTTCAGGCTGGTGAGCTTGTCTATAATACCTGAGTGGGGAATGGTGTCGAAGGCCTTTGCGAGGTCTAGGTAGGCTGTGCGGACAACCTTTCCCTCATCTATAGCAGTGGTAACTGTCTCAAAGAAGTCCATCAGGTTTAGGAGGCATGATCTGCCCTTAACAAAGCCAGACTGGGTAGGGTCCAGTGTTTGAAGGTTCCCAATGTCTCTGTTAATGAGATCCATGATGATGTGCTACATAGCTTTGCAGACCAATCTAGTCAAGCTTAGATAGTTCCCGGGGTCCGTTGTGGCTCCAACTTTGTGGAGCAGAATAACCGTTGCTGTGTGCCACTCTGTGGGCACATTGTCTATGAAGAGGTTGAGTTCAAACAGTGTATTTAGGTGAGGGGTTAGTTCAACTTTGAGCTTGTGTAGGACGCAGCCTGGGACACCATCCGGTCCCATTGATGCTGTGTTTTTGGCTTTGGAGAGGGTTGTTTTAACCTGAGTGTCTGTGATTTCAGGGGCACTACATTCTTCTGGTATAGTTATGGGCCCTTTTGGGGGTGAAGTTTGCACTGAACCTGTCTGCTAGGATGTTGGCTACATCGGTTGGTTCAGTGTATTTTGTGCCATTCTGCACTAACTCCGAGCAGATCTAAGAATTGCCACTTAGATTCTTGACATAGCTAAAGAATGCCTTGTGGTTATCTTTGGAGTCCATGGCAATTTTTCTTTCGAAGCTAGCCTTGGATGATTTTATGAGGGAATGTAGTTTCTTGCTGATACTGATCAGGGATGTCTCCCCTTCTTGGGATTTTACTCTTTTCTGTACTAGTTTCCTCCTTCTATTGTATTGCTTGTTTATCACAGGGGTCCACCAGACTGGTTTCCTTTTCTTGGAGGAGTGAGTCTTGGTTTTGTTTGGGATAGCATGATCCATGCATTATTGTAGGTGTCCATAGAGTGCATTAGTAAAGGATTTTGCAGCTTGGACAGCGTTATCCTTTAGCATGGGGGCTTTGAAACTTCCCACCTCGGTCTTAAGTAACATGAAGTTTGCTTTTGAAAAGTTTTTCATAGTGTTTTTTTTGACCGGGGGTGGTGGCGGAATGTGGATATCCAGAGTGATTAGTTTATGGTCAGATCTAACCAACGAGGGGTTGCCCATGTTGGTGATGACCAGGTCCAATATGTTGTCATCTCTGGTGGGGGTGTTGACCAGTTGATCCAGGGTATTTGAGTTTATAAATTCTAGGAAATGTTGGGCAAGGGAGTTTGTACTTCAGTAGTTCTTCCAGTTAATGTTTGGGTAATTGAAATCATCCAATATCAGGGTGTTTGGTAGGACCTTTATGTTTCCCAGTGTTTCCAGGAATGCGGAGTGGGGATCCTGGGACATGGCGGGTGATCTGTAGCAAGCTATAATTTGAATAGCAGTTTTGCCCATTGTTAGTTGCACGTGGATGATCTCTGAAGCATCGTGCTGTCCCCCATCTTTTGGATTTCGGTCCGGGTTTTGTGGCTGAAATGTATGGTATGAGTTGTAGCCTGGTAGTGCAGGGGTGCTCTCTGGTGCCTTAAACCAGGTTTCTGTTACTGCACAGATATCGATTTTCTCCATACTGAGGAGTGCCTTGAGTACGTGCATTTTGAGGTTTAGACTTCTGGCATTGAGTAACATTTCCCTCAGTTTTTTGTTACTTGTGCTATTTACAGTGGTGGGTTTGTCTTTTGAGCCTTGCCTAAAAAAGGCACTATGGAGGTGGCAAGAGCCTTGGCCAGTATTCGAAAGCCTAAGGGTGACAGGTGCAAGCCATCTCTATCCAAGCAACGTGGCTTGTCGAGCATGTCCTCTCAGGCTGACAGACACTGAATCCCCTTTGAATGACACCAGAAGCTTAGCCAATTGTTGAAATTGATAATTTTTTCTCTATACCATGGTATCATTCTTGGTGAGGGCAGGATGCTACTCAGGGTCAGGGTCATACAGGCCTGGGCTACGTGATCAGAGAGCTCCTCCATGTATCTTTTCATGTAGTCCAGGGAGGTACGGCTCAGGTCATTCACACCAACATGGACAATGACAGAGTCATAGGTCATAGGTTCATGGGTAGGTACTAGGCTATCTGCCCGGGGGCATTTATAAGCCTAGCCAGAGTGTGCCGGCTTTCACTGCCCAATTGATTAATTAACTGATCCTCTGTCAAGCAGAGCCAATGAAGTGACCACAGGGGTGTATTTTCATATTTGTACTTATTCTGGAGTGACCAGAGTGCTTGTGTCATGTGGCAGATCCTGGCACCCGACAGGCAGCTAACAGTAACCTTCTCCTTGTTCAGCTTAGTGAGTAGGACGTCAGTGTGCCTGACTCTAGTCACCTATTACTAGTGTGTTGGGTATGTCATTTTGCCTTAAGGGCTGTGATTGCGTAGCACACTGATTTTGTGAAGTATGTGTTTCATGGTTTGTGTTGGGGGGGGTGGAGGTTGCTTGTATGTCTGCTTTGGAGGTCTCTGTTGCTTTTGCAGATTTTTATTTAGAACCTCCGAGTATGTTTTCGTGCATTTATGTTTTTTTTTTGCTGGTGCTGGTTTCATAAGTCTTTATTTGTTACAAGCCAAAGCAATAGCCATATTTGAAATTTTATCAATAGTTTTTTTTTAATTTGTGTAAAATTTCTATGTAGTTTGATGCTAGTTTTATTTATAAAAAAAATCAATGTTTAGCACATCTCTGTTTTAATCAAATTCAAGAAACTAGCATATTTTTGGTACAGACACTTGTTGATTTTTGTTTTTCTTTTATAAAAGGTTGTTCCCAGAATTACTGAAAAAAGGACTGAAGAGTGTCAGTGTTATTGCATTTATCTTCTTCATCTTTCGTAAAGCTTGATTTAGAATATTATTAAGAAATTTCATCTTCATAAGCTATTTGTCATCTGAAATAAAAGGTTATAACATCTAATATGATCTGTTGAACTGTTTTGTATATACATTTGGTACACTTTAATGTATCTGGAATGGCAGCTATTGCAGTATAACCATCTACTATTTTTTTAATTAAGAGGCTTAAAACAACTTAAAAGATAAAAGTGTTATGATAAATATTGAAATCCAAAAAAGATGATTTTTTTTGCAAGGCAAAACAAATCAAACAGATTGATGGCAGAATACCCAGCAGCCAAGAGATACCGGGACAGATTTAAAATAACTTGTACTGCATTTAAAAGATGATCTCTGACATTAGTAACAGACAGGCTTCTGGTTGTTATGCCATATAACTATATTCGTTCCACCATGACAAGGTACTTACCGAAGTGAATATAATAAATTTTTCAAACTCTGGAAGCCTGCTGTGGTACATCGTGAACCGATTATTAGATTCTGTTTAAAAGGAAACATATTAAAATCTGTACAAGACAGCTGACTTTTTATCAAAATTAAATTAACTGTTCATGCCTCTGTTTTTTACAACTATATTTGTAGGACATTAAGTGACTATTTAAAGGTAATGTAGCAGAAGGCAAAATGTTACCTGTCTGTTGTGCATATAACTTGTTTATCATTCTTTCTGAACTGGAAGCTGCCACAAAGATGTTGTCATTGATTATACATCCTATAGAAATTTTACTTTGATCATTACTAAGGGAGAAAAAGTACTGGAAGGGATGTTACGAGTTATATCTATATCTATATCTATATCCATATATGTAGATATATATCTATAAATTTAGATGTATGTAGACATAGGTCAATATATCTATATGTATATGTGTGTCTGTGTCTGTCTGCAATATTTACATTTAAATTAAAACAAATTAGTAGTTTTTGACCACAGATTGCTTCAATAAAAACTAATTAACTCACAAATTGCAACTTGTCATTTGCATATTTACAGGTTTGAGTTCCCTGTCATTAAAAAATTCCAATCGTTCCACTTTCAAGCCATCCTTTTCACTTTTTAATAAAAAAGATAATGTGTAACTTGTGTTTATGGTGCCACCTGTGTGACAACTGCTTTCCAGAAGAACACATCCTACATGCCTCTATATATCCAAAGGAGGGAATCAAAGCCAATGCACCTGAAAATCAGGGATCTTGGGCTGGAATCAGGGACACCAAATAGAGAATCAAAGCCAAAGCACCTGAAAATCAGGGATCTTGGGCTGGAATCAGGGACACCAAATAGAGAATCAAGGACAATGCACCTGAAAATCAGGGATCTTGGGCTGGAATCAGGGACACCAAATAGAGAATCAAGGACAATGCACCTGAAAATCAGGTGTGTGTGTGTGTGTGTGTGTGTGTGTGTGTGTGTGTGTGTGTGTGTGTGTGTGTGTGTGTGTGTGTGTGTTACTTCTGCTAGTGTTGTTTTTACCTTAAATTTAACACCAATCCTACAAGCAGCTGTTTATGAACTGTATTAAGACACATTCATGAGGTGTAGCTCAGTTTTATGCTGCTGTTGACACCAGCCATGTGTGTAATGTGCAGGAATCTGCCATTTCTGCAATTGAGCCATTGCTTGAGAAGATTATGTCATTCTGTTCCTGGATGTCTTTGTGCAGTGGCCCTAAGCAGTACACAGAATTTCTGTGTTCCCCACTCAAACTTTATGCCTACATTACAGAAAACTGCTTCATATACTATGCACACTGTCAACAGCATTATCAATCATCAGGAAATTGCTGAACAGTTTGTAAAAAGTACCACAAAGTTGAACATTTTCATAAAGTTCATAAAAGTACTGAGGTGGATCAGTAAAACAGAGCAAAGACAGTGCCAAAGAGGAAAGCTTGCCACCCAATATTCTTGGACTTTATGATTGCTTTCCAACCTTGTGTCGGAGTAACGGTATACTGTAGTCACGTCAAAAAGCAGTTTTGCAGTGCCATTTTTAACCCATTCTAAATAGTGGGGATGCCATGCTTACTGTTTGATTTTTAATGCTGCATTGACGTGTTCCTGAGCCCAAACCCTAAGCTTTCTTGACTAGTTTCAGTGTCAGAAGGTCTGGTTTGCCTTCTCACAGCACTGTGTAACTTGGTATTCAGTCCTACCCCTCTTATCCTTTATCATGCACTGTGTAGCTTGGTATACAGTCCTACCCTACTTATCCTTCATCATGTTGTTCTCTTTAGCTGTGTACCAGTCTCATCTGCAGTTTGTTGTGAAAAGCTTACCATCACTGCATGTCTTCACTCTGTTTCTCTCCTTTGTGCCCCCCTTTTGTGTCAAAGCCTTACCCGCCTGTCTTTTTTGATATTCTGAGCCTGTTTATTTATCCCACCTTCATCTAATACCCTCCTTCTTACCACCCTGTCTCCATGCTATGTTCCATTGCAACCTTTCTTAAAAACTGGGCACCTGACCAAAAAAAAAAAAAACACTCACACCGTGCCTAGCCTCCCACTTCCCATACCACTCTCTTCCTCCCTTATCATTCTGCATATTCCTCTGCTTGATCCTCCCCTTTTCCTGCTGTTCTGTCTATCATTTTAGTCCTATTTATGGTATTAACATAGTAGGCACTTTAATGTGTAGCCCCTCTCTAGACTCCCATCTGGGCCTGTAGTGGACTGTCATCTATGTGGGTTACTGACTTTCCTGAGTGCAGTCCAATCTTTATAAGATTCTTGTTCCTTTGACAGTGGATTTCATACTTATACAGTCTGATCCCCATTATATCAATGCAGTATCACACCTTTATCAGATTACAGGGTATCCCATTATGCAGTATAGCAGTCCTACATTTTTTCTAAATCAGAGCCTTTATTTCAAAGCATCAACATGCAGTTTAGATGACAGCAGATAGATGTTTTCTCAAAATGCAGTTTAAAATTACTTCAATCACACTTCTGAAAACTAGAATAAAAACCACAATAAGAAATAGAATATATTTATCAATTTATGAACAAGTATTCTCTCTCTCTCTTTTTGAGTAATGACACAACACAAAACTTTACATTTAATAGTGAATCAACATGAGTATTCAGGATATTTTGCCATTGTATCCTGTACTGTAACAGTAATCGTCAGGACTGGGTATAAATGCTATGCCTTTCTATATAAAACAGAAAACATAAAAGCATGTTGGTTTGTGGACGTATTTAAATATCTAAGTAAAACTTTTATCTTATCATCGTATTTTACTTCATGCTGGTTTTCCTTAAAACCTCTGTTGATTTCTTTAATGATTTTTACAGGACCTTACCCCCAAAACCATTACATTTTCCTGATAGATTTTTTTTTTTAAAAGAAATGGTTTAATTTCAGTAATAATGCACATGTAAAATTTACATTTATGACATCAATATATGTCTTTATTTGGTACAAGCCAAAGCAATATTCATATTTAAAATGTTATCAATAGTTTTTTTTTAATCTCTGTAAAATTTCTCTGCCATTTGATGCTAGTTTCATTTATTAAAATACATCAATGTTTAGCAGGAATCTGTTTTAATCAAATTCAAGAAACTAGCATATTTTGTGGTGCAGACACTTGTGGATTTTTGTTTTTCTTTTATAAAAGGTTCTCCCCGGAATTATTGAAAAAAGGACTGTAGAGTGTCTGTGTTATTGCATTTATCTTCTTCATCTTTTGTAAAGCTTGATTTAGAATATTATTAAGAATGTTCATCTTCAAAAGCTATTTGTCAAAGTAAATACAAGGTTATAACATCTAATATGATCTGTTGAACTGTTTTGTCTATACATTTTGTACCCTTTAATGTATCTGGAATGGCAGCTACTGCAGTATAACCATCTACTATTTTTTTTATTTAAGAGGCTGTAAACAACTTAAAAGATAAAAGAGTTATGATAAATATTGACATCCAAAAAAGATTATTTTTTTTTTCAGGGGAAAACAAATCAAACAGATTGATGACAGAATACCCAGAAGCCAAGAGATATTGGGACAGATTTAAAATAACTTGTACTGCATTTAAAAGATGATCTCTGACATTAGTTACAGACAGACTTCTGGATGTTATGCCATATAACTATTCTTTCCACCATGACAAGGTACTTACTGAAGTGAATACAGTAAATTTTTCAAACTCTGGAAGCTTGCTGTGGTACATCGTGAACCTATTATTAGATGCTGTTTAAAAGGAAACATTAAAATCTGTATAAGACAGCTGACTTTCTATCAAAATTAAATTAACTGTTCATGCCTCTGTTTTTTACAACTATATTTGTAGGACATTAAGTAACTATTTAAAGGTAATGTAGCAGAAGGCAAAATGTTACCTGTCTGTTGTGCATATAACTTGTTTATCATTCTTTCTGAACTGGAAGCTGCCACAAAGATGTTGTCATTGATTATACATCCTATAGAAATTTTACTTTGATCATTACTAAGGGAGAAAAAGTACTGGAAGGGATGTTACAAGTTATATCTATATCTATATCCATATATGTAGATATATATCTATAAATTTAGATGTATGTAGACATAGGTTAATATATCTATATGTATATGTGTGTCTGTGTCTGTCTGCAATATTTACATTTAAATTAAAACAAATTAGTAGTTTTTGACCACAAATTGCTTCAATAAAAACTAATTAACTCACAAATTGCAACTTGTCATTTGCATATTTACAAGTTTGAGTTCCCTATTTAATTAATGTCATTAAGAAATTTCAATCATTCCACTTACAAGTCATCCTTTTCACATTTTAATAAAAAAAGATAATGCGTAACTTGTGTTTATGGTGCCACCTGTGTGAGAAGTGCTTTCCAGAAGAACACATCCTACATGCCTCTATATATCCAAAGGAGGGAATCAAAGCCAATGCACCTGAAAATCAGGGATCTTGGGATGGAATCAGGGACACCAAATAGAGAATCAAGGACAAAGGACCTGAAAATCAGGGATGTTGTGCTCAAATCAGGGATACCACATAGAGAGTCAAGAAGAATGCACCTGAAAATCAGGGATGTTGGACTCAAATCAAGGATACCACATAGAGAGTCAAGAAGAATGCACCTGAAAATCAGGGATGTTGTGCTCAAATCAGGGACACCAAATAGAGAGTCAAAGCCAATGCACCTGAAAATCAGGGATCTTGGGATGGAATCAGGGACACCAAATAGAGAATCAAGGACAATGCACCTGAAAATCAGGGATGTTGGACTCAAATCAGGGACACCAAATAGAGAATCAAAGCCAATACACCTGAAAATCAGGGATCTTGGGATGGAATCAGGGATATCAAATAGAGAATCAAGGACAAAGGACCTGAAAATCAGGTGTGTGCGTGTGTGTGTGTGTGTGTGTGTGTGTGTGTGTGTGTGTGTGTGTGTGTGTGTGTGTGTGATTGTGTGTTACTTCTGCTAGTGTTGTTTTTACCTTAAATTTAACACCGATCCAACAAGCAGCTGTTTATGAACAGTATTAAGACACATTCACAGTATTGAACTGTTTTAAGACAGATACAGGATACAGAGACTGACAAGCTGTTTATCTGAGTCTACATTGCTAGGACAACAGCCCATATGTTCAAATGTTATTTTCGCGAGATGAAAATAATGGAAACTGAAATTGTGAACCACACATTTTTTCCAGGGCAAGTAAACACTTGCCCAATGTAGGGAAGTATGCCCTTTCCTCCACTGTAATGTCATCCTGGGCTTGGTATACATAGTTTGGGGGGTGTAGCCCCCCCACCTTGGTGGTTTTAGATACTACAATGTGTTTTTGTAAATTTTGGGCAAGTGTTTACTTGCCCAGAGAAAAATGAGTGGTTCAGGATTTTACTTTTCTTTATTTTCATCTCACAAATATGAAGTTAAAATACTTGGGCTTTCGAGCATGCAGAGTAGATCCTTTTACCTATGGTTTACATAGTGCAACAGAATCTCAGCAGGCTGCACAAACTAAAGGCTGCATAGTGTCATGAGCTGTGCTGTGCACCTGTATGTTAGGCACTACAGGAGGTGCTCACAAGGATACATAATTTAAAGGGTGCAAAGGGTGCAAATTGTCACAGGCTGTGGGCCTATGTTTCACATATTACAGGACGGATGCAGGGGGTTACATAGTTTAAAGTGTAAACACAGTCACAGGCTGTGTACCTATGTTTCACATATCACAGGACGGATGCAGGGGGTTACATAGTTTAAAGTGTAAACACAGTCACAGGCTGTGTACCTATGTTTCACATCGTACAGGAGACACACTGGGAGTAACATAATTTAAAGGGTGTGAGATTGACAATCTGTGTACAGATGATTTACACAATGCAAAATAAACTAAGTAACACTCAGGGAGTTGCACAAAATAAAAGGTGCAGAGTCTCATGTACTGAACACCTATGTTTTAGACAGTACAGGAGATACTCAGGGGGATCCATAATTTAGTGGGACTAAATAGTCACAGTTTGTATATCTACTTGTGACATAGCATTGAAGGCACTCAAGGGGTAACATAATTTAAAGGATGCACAGTGTCATAAACTGTGAACCTATATGTTACACAGTACAGCAGTCAGTGGTTACGATATTTAAATAGTGCAAATAGTCACAGGTTGTCAACACATGATATATATTACAGGACAGATGTAGGGGATTACATAGTTAAAAGTGTAGACAGTCACAGGCTTTGTACATATGTTTCCCATAGTACAGAAAGCACTCATGGGGTAACTTAATTTGAAGGGTGTGAGATTATAAATCATAGGGACACAGTCATAGTGCACGAGACATTCAGAGACATTTGGGAGTTGCACAAAATGAAGGATGCATAGTCTCATTTGCTGAATACCCATGTGTTACACAGTACAGGAGGCACTCAGGGAGATCCATAATTTAAATGGTGCAAATGGTCACAGGCTGTGACATATTACAGGAGTCAGAGGTTTCAACTATTTAAAAGGTACTCATGTCACAATCTTTAAAGGCACTTAGGTTACATTATCTAAAGGGTACACACAGTCAAAGGCTGTGTGTCTACGTGCTGTATAGTATATCACACACTGAGGGGGTCAAAATATTTTAAAATTGCACAGTATCAAAGGCTGGATATCCATGCATTATATCATACTGGAGATGTGGAGGGTTACTGTATTTAACAGCATCATAGACTGCACGTATGTGTGTTATATTGTACAGGAGGCACTTGGGGGAGTTACATTCTTTAAAGGGAGCACAGTGTGGCAGGCAATGTGTCTGTGTATTATATAATGTAGGAGACACATAGGTAGCTGCACTATTTAAACAGTGTATGGTGTCACAATCTAAGTGTGTATGTGTCGTATAGTAAAGCTGCTATGTAGGAGGTTACATTATTTAGATAGAGTATAGCATCAGGCTGCATATTGTACCAATGCCATTTGGATGGCACTATTTTCAGGGGTGCACATCACCACAGGCTTTGCACCCCCATTTTAATGCAGGAGGTGACAGGTGATAAGAGTCACTAGTATGCACATAGGAGAGATTTAGGCAGAGGGAGGCATAGCAAGAGATCACTCGCACCTATAAACCTATGAACCTATGAACTATTATTGTAAGGTAACATTTTCATGGCTACTGTACTGAATTTCAATTTCTAAGATTTTTGCCTTATCAAAACTTTTTTTTATTAAATTGTACAACTTTCTTACCACTATTGAATGTTATTAATATGTTTTATGTAATGTCTTTCTGTTTGTAACTTGGAGCTTTCTCCCCTGGCCTCCGCTGAAAATGGACATGTATCCAGTCGGACTATCCCGGTCAACAAATGTAAAATAAAAATAAAATAAAAATAAATAAATTAATAAATCACTGTTCACAGTCTTGGAGACATTGCATACATGCTGTGAGTATACAGGGAGTGAGTAAAACAGGCCAGCATTGTGAATCCTTGACTGTTATAGTACTTGTGTATGCACAGCCATATTAGAGGAGACTGCACATTGCCTGGTAATGACATACATCATTTATTGCAACCATTAGTAGTCTACAGCCAGTAATATCATTCAGAATATAATATACTGCTTTATGCTAATTACCCAATTATGCATGCTGTTTTTCATTTGAATCTCACATAGGTTTAAACGCTAAATGATGTCATAAAAGAGCAGAATTCTGACATGTCACAGGGCTGCTTTGTTTTCTTCTGTTGAAGATACAAATACAAGTATCTGGTGCTTGCTGGATTCATTAGAGTTCTGTTTTGTTACTGTAGTAATAAGCACTATATATATATATATTTCCCATTGGTGCAATTGTTGAAGGAATGGGTTGGAAATCAAAGGCTGTACTTACAATGCAGCAGAGGCAGTTACTTCTGCTAGTGTTATTTGTACCTTAAATTTAACACCGATCCTACAGGCAGCTGTCTGTGAACTGTATTAAGACACATTCAAGTGCTGTAGCTCACTTTTATGCTGCAGTTGACACCAGCAATGTACTTAATGTGCAGGAATCTGCCATTTCTGCAAGTGAGCCATTGGCTGAGAAGAATATGTCATTCTGTTCCTGAATTTCTTTGTGCAGTCGCCCTATCTAGTACACAGCATTTCTTTGATCCTCACACAAACATTATCCCTACATTACAGAAAACTGCTTCATATACTATGCACACTGTCAACAGCATTATCAATCATCAGGAAATTGCTGAACAGTTTGTAAAAAGTACCACAAAATTGAACATTTTCATAAAGTTCATAAAAGGATTGAGGTGGGTCAGTAAAACAGAGCAAAGACAGTGCCTAAGAGGAAAGCTTGCCACCCAATATTCTTGGACTTTATGATTGCTTTCCAACTGTGTTTCAGAATAAAGGTATACTGTAGTCATGTCAAAAAGTAGCTTTGCAGTGCCATTCTTAACCATTCTAAATAATGGGAATGCCATGCTTACTGTTTCATCTTTAAAGCTGCATTGACGTGTTCCTGAGCCCAAACCCTAAGCTTTCTTGACTAGTTTCAGTGTCAGAAGGTCTGGTTTGCCTTCTCACAGCACTGTGTAACTTGGTATTCAGTCCTACCCCTCTTATCCTTCATCATGCACTGTGTA
The DNA here is from genome assembly GCF_019279795.1 of Protopterus annectens. Classification (NCBI taxonomy): domain Eukaryota; kingdom Metazoa; phylum Chordata; order Ceratodontiformes; family Protopteridae; genus Protopterus; species Protopterus annectens. The sequence goes on along the minus strand of NC_056746.1, from coordinate 1,407,846,652 downwards.
GCTTGGTATACAGTCCTACCCCTCTTATCCTTCATCATGTTGTTCTCTTTAGCTGTGTACCAGTCTCATCTGCAGTTTGTTGTGAAAAGCTAACCATCACTGCATGTCCTCACTCTGTTTCTCTCCTTTGTGCCCCCATTTGTGTCCAAGCCTTTCCTGCCTGTCTGTTTTGATATTCTGTGCCTGTTTGTTTATCCCACCTTCATCTCAATACCCTCCTTCTTACCACCCTGTCTCCATGCTATCTTCCGGTGCAAACTTCTTAAAAACTGGGCACCTGACCAAAAAAAAAAAAACACTCACACCATGTCTAGCCTCCCACTTCCCATACCACTCTCTTCCTCCCTTACCATTCTGTGTATTAATCTGCTTGATCCTCTGCTTTTCCTGTTGTTCTTTCTATCATTTTAGTCCTATTTATGGTATTAACATAGTAGGCACTTTAATGTGTAGCCCCTCTCTGGACTCCCAGCTGGGCCTGTAATGGACTGTCACCTACGTGGGTTACTGACTTTCCTGAGTGCAGTCCAATCTTTATAAGATTCTTGTTCTTTTAACAGTGGATTTCATACTTATACAGTCTGATCCCCATTATATCAATGCAGTATCACACCTTTATCGGATTACAGGGTATCCCATTATGCAGTATAGCAGTGCTACATTTTTTCTAAATCAGAGCCTTTATTTCAAAGCATCAACATACAGTTTAGATGACAGCAGATAGATGCTTTCTCAAAATGCAGTTTAAAGTTACTTCAATCACACTTCTGAAAACTAGAATAAAAATCACAATAAGAAATAGAATTTATTTATCAATTTATGAACAAGTATTCTCTCTCTCTCTCTTTTGAGTAATGACACAACACAAAACTTTGCATTTAATAATATTTTGCCATTGTATCCTGTACTGTAACAGTAATCGTCAGGACTGGGTGTAAATGCTATGCCTTTCTATATATATAACAGAAATCATAAAAACATGTTGGTTTGTGGACGTATTTAAATGTCTAAGTAAAACATTTACCTTATCATCGTATTTTACCTCATAATGGTTTTCCTTAAAACCCCTGTTGATTTCTTTAATGATTTTTAAAGGACCTTACCCCCAAAACCATTACATTTTCCTGATAGATTTTTTTAAAACAGAAATGATTTAATTTCAGTAAAAATGCACATGTAAAATTTACATTTATGACACCAATATATGTATTTATTTGGTATAAGCCAAAGCAATAGTCATATTTGAAATGTTATAAATAGATTTTTTTTTAATCTATGTAAAATTTCTATGTAATTTCATGCTAGTTTCATTTATTAAAATACATCAATGTTTAGCAGGTATCTGTTTTAATCAAATTCAAGAAACTAGCATACTTTTTGGTACAGACACTTGTGGATTTTTGTTTTTCTTTTATAAAAGGTTCTCCCAAGAATTACTAAAAAAAGGATTGTAGAGTGTCAGTGTTATTGCATTTATATTGTTCATCTTTAATAAAGCTTGATTTAGAATATTATTAAGAATTTTCATCTTCAAAATCTATTTGTCAACTGAAATACAAGGTTATAACATATAGTATGATCTGTTGAACTGTTTTGTCTATACATTTTGTACCCTTTAATGTATCTGGAATGGCAACTATTGCAGTATAACCATCTACTATTTTTTAATTAAGAGGCTGAAAACAACTTAAAAGATAAAAGAGTTATGATAAATATCGACATCCAAAAAAGATTATTTTGTTTCAGGGCAAAACAAATCAAACAGATTGATGGCAGAATACCCAGCAGCCAAGAGATACTGGGACAGATTTAAAATAACTTGTACTGCATTTAAAAGATTATCTCTGACATTAGTAACAGACAGGCTGCTGGTTGTTATGCCATATAACTGTATTCTTTCCATCACGACAAGGTACTTATTGAAGTGAAAACAGTAAATTTTTCAAACTCTGGAAGCCTGCTGTGGTATATCGTGAACCTATTATTAGATGCTGTTTAAAAGGAAACATATTAAAATCTGTATAAGACAGCTGACTTTCTATCAAAATTAAATTAGCTGTTCATGCTTCTGTTTTTTTCAACTATATTTGTAGGACATGAAGTAACTATTTAAAGGTAATGTAGCAGAGGGCAAAATGTTACCTGTCTGTTCTGCATATAACTTGTTTGTCATTCTTTCTGAACTGGAAGCTGCCACAAAGATGTTGTCATTGATTATACATCCTACAGAAATTTTACTTTGATTATTACTAAGGGAGAAAAAGTACTGGCTGGGATGTTACAAGTTATAGCTATATCTATAGCCATATATGTAGATATATATCTATAAATTTAGATGTATGTAGATATAGGTCAATATATCTATATGTATGTCTGTGTCTGTGTGTAATATTTACATTTAAATTAAAACAAATTACTAGTTTTTGATCACAAGTTGCTACAATAAAAACTAATTAACTCACAAACTGCAACTTGTCATTTGCATATTTACAGGTTTGAGTTCCCTGTTTAATTAATGTCATTAAGAAATTCCAGTCATTCCACTTGCAAGCCATCCTTTTCACATTTTAATAAAAAAAGATAAAGTGTAACTTGTATTTATGGTGCCACCTGTGTGACAACTGCTTTCCAGAAGAACACATCCTACATGCCTCTATATATCTAAAGGAGGGCATCAAGGACAATGCACCTGAAAATCAGGGATCTTGGGCTGGAATCAGGGACACCAAATAGAGAATCAAGGACAAAGGACCTGAAAATCAGGGATGTTGTGCTCAAATCAGGGACACCAAATAGAGAATCAAGGACAATGCACCTGAAAATCAGGGATGTTGTGCTCAAATCAGGGACACCAAATAGAGAATCAAGGACAATGCACCTGAAAATCAGGGATGTTGGACTCAAATCAGGGACACCAAATAGAGAATCAAGGACAATGCACCTGAAAATCAGGGATGTTGTGCTCAAATCAGGGACACCAAATAGAGAATCAAGGACAATGCACCTGAAAATCAGGGATGTTGGACTCAAATCAGGGACACCAAATAGAGAATCAAGGACAATGCACCTGAAAATCAGGGATGTTGGACTCAAATCAGGGACACCAAATAGAGAATCAAGGACAATGCATCTGAAAATCAGGGATGTTGGACTCAAATCAGGGACACCAAATAGAGAATCAAGGACAATGCACCTGAAAATCAGGGATGTTGGACTCAAATCAGGGATACCACATAGAGAGTCAAAAAGAATGCACCTGAAAATTAGGGATGTTGAGTTCAAATCAGGGACACCAGATTACCATAAATTATACATATTCATTGTCACAGTCATCAAGTTACAGAGGTTAGAAAGACAAAGTATTTTTTTTTAAATTATATCATCTTATGTAAATGTATAACAATATAAATGATGCTGCCCAAAACATAATCTTTCTTTTACAACACAGAAAGCAACATCAAACTGTAGCATTAGAAAATACTTTCCATCACAAATATTTTATATAAAAATTAATTTGTTTTCTATCAAAATTAAGGCTGGTAGGTAATTAATCTAAGAAGAAAATATTTGCTTGTTAGCTTGTCACAACATTGCATATCAAATACGACTAGATAAGCTGTTTTTTAACTACTGTTCTCTATCAATGTGTGTAGCTTTCGGGAAATCTCATTCCACCATGAAACTATAAAAATCTGATTTTCATTGCTTGTTTTTAAATTTACAACACAAAAAGCAAAAGTCAAACAGCAAAAATCAAAAAATGATCTGGAGCAAAACTCCATTATATAAAACTGCTTTCTGTTCAAGTTGCTGTGGTAACTAAATGACTAATTTTATTCACAAGACACAAAACAATCAGCTTCCCTATTACTTTATTATTGTTCTGGTAATGTTTAAATGAAACTCTACACTGAAACTCAAAAATGATGCTTTTTACTTGCCTCCTAGTTACACAATTACAACATGAAGCAAAGTTATATTGCACTGAAAAAAATTGTATATTAAAAATGCTCTTATGACATAAAAGGAATGAAACAATAGCTTTCTGTTAAAAGAGTCATACATTTGTATCAGCATTACAAGTTTAATAGAAGTGGTCAACAGCAACTTAAATAACGTGCAATGCTATTAAAGAAAAAAACTTTAAATTCCATTTTTTAAAGTGTATTGTTCTTTTCTACTACATTTACTTCATCAAAATTACTCTAAGTGCGTATTATTATATTGTAATAGTTATCACAAAATGGTTAATTGGTTATCGTGGAGATATGTTGTCACGTCATGATAGTCCATAGTGATGTTGGTTGATATAGTATAAGCACATGTTTGTGACAGATTCAGGCAATGAGAACTGCTAAAAATATAAGCAACACAAGACACACACCCACATACACATATACACACAAGCATACACATAAGCACACACACAAAAGCTAGGAAGATTCCTCTCATTTTTACATAAAACACTGTTTTACAGTGGACTGCATTACACTACAGATATATATTTTTAATCCATTCAGGAGAACTGTCATATTATTCAGTGACAAATTTGTAACTTGACAAGCACAGTCTTAGATATGTACAATTTATTGAACTGGTTTCTGTAAATTATCCAGAACCAAACTAGTCTCATTGTCAGGCATCTGGACTCCAGCAAACATTTCTGGAAAAGTCATCTTCCTAAAAACCCAAAGAAGATACAGGCTCTTCAGAAAACAGCAAAAAAAAAAAAAAAAAAAAAAAAAAAATGGCGCAAGTTCTGATCTGCACCAAAATCCATTTAAACAGACTGTTCAAGGTTAGCAGCTATGATTTTGAAGTGAGGAGGTTTATGGACAACAAAAGACAGAAGTACATAAATACTAAAGTAGAAGAGATGGAATCAAAGTTAGTATTATTTCCAACAATGAGATATAAGATCAAGAGTGCAGAGTTTGATGCTACAAGTTGAACAGCTCAGAGAATATAGGAGGAAGTATTATTTTACGGAGATGATGGCAGGTTATTAAAATATCCTTTCAATGATGCAATGAGATGACTGAGGCAGTCCATATGTAAGAAAGGCTGTTTGTATAACAAACAATGGGCTGTTTTGCCTAATAAACATTGGGCAGACTGTGGGAGCCAAGTAATTGTTCTTTGCCATAAAACATGTACATTTCTATGAAAGCCCTTCTTATAAGCACTTTTGTGATAGTCATCTCTGTTGCCAAACTTTATTTACTTTAGAAAAATGTGATATTAGTACATCATTTAGATAACGTCATAGACTGCTCAACTGGGCTTTGTATGATGAAGAGTTTTATTGGATGACAAAGCCTGTCTTTCCTACCTCATGCTCTAAGAATTTCAAAACAAGTTGCATGTCTTCACTCTGATTTATGTAAATCTTCATGTAAACCACAGACGTCTGCACTTTTGACATTCTGAATATGGTCTCACAAGACCTAGGAGATCTTAGCTTCTGCTAGACATACAAGTGTGACTTTGGTCACCAGCGACACACCCACACACGCAGACTCACAGACTGATGCACGTATGCATGTATGCACTCATACAAACACTCATGCACAAATCATACGCACACTTCCTGTGACTTTGCATCCATGTTTTCTACCGTGATATTTAAACACTTCTATCATCCCACTTTTTCTCTTCAAAATTCACAAATTTCAATTACAGTGGTGAAACAGAAAACAGCAATGGAAAACACTTGAGCCACAATGGGACATACAAAAACAAATGCCAGAAAACTACCAGTTTGCACTATATAAAGTTATCATCTAAAAGTCAATCACTAAAGCTGCAAAATGCATAGCTTCTATAGGACTGCAGAATTATAGAACCATTAAAAAAGTATAACCAATATCTACAGAAAGTTATGCACATGTTAAAGCATCATCATTGGTTTAGGGATGTATCACTATATACATAAGCAGTTATTTCCCCAGCTTGATGGAAGTATGTTTTGCAAACATTTTTTTCAGCTTTCCTTAAAACCCCAGGATATTATGCTATCACTTAGCTAATTCTCCATCTGCTCCCCACCTGCAGAAAAAAATGAATAGCTGAAAAACAAGGTTAGATTGGTCTTTTCCATATCTTCATTGTAGAAAATACTGCATTAGCCATCAAAATTCAGCCATGAGAGGCCCCTGAAGTGTATTTTCTATCTACATATCAGAAAGAACACCGCTTAGGTTACATTTTTATATGCATTTCATTTGCATTTGTCCTTATCATCAGCACCCCACCATGGATCTGAATCCATTTATTCTTTAGTGAAGCAAGTGGCAACCAGAGGAAGGTGTCATCATTGCATACATGAAGGTATCTTGAATATCACAATCTTTCTACCATTTCCTAAGTCCTTGTCCTTGTGGCTGAGGGTTTGGATTAACCACAGGACTAAGGCTGTCTGCATCTTCTAGAATGGAAGTGGAAACTGCATCTAGCTCATCCGGCCACAACACTACCTGACTGCCTTTTTTTTCAAATGACTTTTTATTTAATTTCACAAATAACAAAGCATTACAAAAAAAACTGTGATTGAGTAACAAAGCAGTACATGCAAGAGTGAACATAAAAACATAAAAGAAAAAATAAACTACCTATACCTAAAAGCTAACTAATTTATATACAAAATTTACAAGCAAAGGTGCTACCAGACAAATAAATTCCATTAGAAAGGAAAATACAAAGTTATGAGGGATATCAGTGGATCTCCGAGTGTGACAGCGAGTAAGGAAACTAACTGACTGTCTTGATTCATATCAATTACACCATTCATGATACACAGCTAAGGGACACTTTTTACATTAACCCTATTCCTTCCACTGGCTGTTGACATGTGCACCTGCATCATCATTGGAAGGATGTGTATGTGCAGATGCACATGCTTACTTCTGAGCATGTGCACAGCACAGGCTATCATCAACAGCTTAGCAGAGTAAAGCATGTATCTCTTAATAGTGCGCCATGCTGCATTCTTGCTTGATACTATATGTAAGTATTGAAGTGACTAGACCACCCCCTGTCACCAGGATGGGCTGAACTGGCATCAGCTGCTCAATCGCAGCCTCCCCATGTCACCTCCTTGACCACCCTGAGTTCTAATCAAACCCAAGCCATCTTGGGCACAATCAGGCTCTATCCTTCAAAACCACATATACACAGTTTCAAAACAGGCAACCATTAGCTAAACATATTAATATGCATGCATGACTATAGGAACTTTGGTGAGCTCAGATACTTACATTTGGGGTCATCCTGCAGATTTAAGGAAACTTTAGCCAAAAGTTTCTTTGCACAGTAAAAGAAAAAGGGTCCCAATAAAATTATTATTTTTTACGTCTGTCTCTTAAATAGACAATGCAATAATCTTAATTGGTATTGATGTAGATTTCTCCTTAAGTATCAATCAGAAACTTCTGACAACGTGTTATGAAGAAGATGAGCATGCAAACTCTACAGAGAGAGTTAGCATAAGAGAGGACTCGAACGTCTGACCTTAAAGCTCTGCAGCAGAAATGCAAAATCAGTACTGGCTGTTGTTGTTGAGATTTCTGATGGTCTTCTGGTTTGTAAGCTTAGTAAGTACCTTTGAACCTATATGGACCAAGTGCAGCAGTTTAGAAATACTGATAACTGCAAACTAAGACAATACTACATGTCAAAAGTAATCATATCTGACATGAAGGGTCACCATTCCATCTAAACATTATCATACCTGTGCTCTAAATCTGGTAAAATAAATCCCACCTACCAAGAGAAATTGTGAGCATCACGGCGGATTAGCAGTCATTTTTTTCTGAAGTGGGTATCTAAGCTTTGTAGGCGAGTTATTTTCAGAGTGATTGTCAACAGACATTAGACTGTTACGGGAGAAACACTTTATCTGTCTGGCAGAGTTAAACTATGTCTCAGCTTACAGCCCGTTTCCTTACTAACTGTAATTACTTTCCAGGACAAAGGTATTTTCCCTGCTCCGATCAATATAATGCTGAGTTAAGCTTTTTGTACTTCCCCTTATGTACATTAATATCCTTCCCCTCAGGGTCATGCAATCTACCTCTCTCATGTTTAATACTTAGATCGTTCAGACTCAAAACTATTATTTATGTAGATATTCATTTCATCTGTCTGGCTTATTATGTCACAGAAGCTGCTTGCAGGCCATTAATACACAAGCCATGAAAGTACTGAAAGTGAGTTGGCAAAAGTGACAAGGCCTCTATCTCTAGCTCTCTTTGTTTGTTCCCGAATCAATATTATCTCATGGAGTTGAACACATGGCAAAAGGATTCTTGGAGCTAGAATTCCTTTTAAGGATTCTTGAGTGCCTTGTGAATATCCACTTTCAAATGGCACTCTGTGGGCAGTATATCTTCTCATTTCAAAGACTAAAACTCAAGCCATCTTAAACTTCTTATTCCATGTATTCGTGTTTTGAATTGCAACTAAATTGCTGTCTGTATGCTAGCAAAATGTCTCTGTCTATCTGTATACATTAGCAAATTTGAAATGCAGATTTCCCTCCTGTGAAAAATGCTGTGAACGCTGTTGTATTGCATATTATTGCATACTATTACCTTTCAAATGTTGGTCACTCTATCAAAATTGTTTAATTATTGGTGCGTTTCTCCCCATACTGTGCTCAGTCAGAATTCCCCAATAAGCAAAATAAATATGTGAATCAAAGAAAATGAATTCTAATAATGTGTTCTCATTTCAAAAGAAGCAGAAAGTCACAAGTAAAATCAGTTGTCATATCATAGCTTCAGCAGTATACCTCTAACCCCAAATTCAGTAAGGCAAATATGTCATTATGTATTTAAACCAGGAGTAAACATGGGAAAATCTACTGAAAACAGACTATTGTATTGTAGAATTTGCCCACTGTTCCTATAAAACAATACATGAAATGCATGCCTTTTGGTGGGTAAATGCTAAAAATGTTAAAGTTTAGTCTGGAGGAAATTTATTTCTCACATTGTTTCTGTCTCCAGTGCATCCCCTCACCATTGCACCTTACCAGTGCAGTGGGAGGCACCAGAAATCTACCTTTAATAACTGAAAAAAAGTCTTTTTTTGCAGTTTGTTGCATGCAATGTAGCTGTCTCATATAAAACCAGATATATCCATGTAAGTAAAGTGTAGTGGGACAGTTGTTCTCCTTCTTTGGTTATGCCCATTCCATGTACAATGCATGTGCTGTTGTTATGGAATGATTGTGAATCCCAGATGAATATACAGGTGTCCAAAGTCTGCTGCAACAAAAATGTTATCACAGAAAAGAAATGTGTTAAACAGTCATTCGTTTCTCGCATCTGAATTATATATTCAACTAATGCACGCTTTACATCTGAATACTTAATTTAAAAATCTATATAAAGGGATCCAGACAACTGTCTAGAACTCTGTGGAATATCCTAGCACATCAAGGAGTGAAAAATGTCTACTTCTTTTGCCTGTAATCCATTGTTTAAGAGATTAGATCACACTCCCAACAGTTCTATTCAAGCAATGAGTATTCAGAACGCAAGATGCTGATGTGAAGGAAAGAAGGCATCACCATCTCTATTTCTGCAGATTCATCACTTTAGTGTTGTTTGACCTATATGGTCTTACTATAAACGTTTAGTAGACTGATGTCAGAAACAGCAGCTGCAGTTTTTCTGATCATCAAAGCTTACTGCTTTATGCCATGCAACATTAATACAATTTAACAATGCTAAACAATGAAAGATAATTGCATAGTTGTATCCTTTTCCAGCTGTTCCTAGAATTGTCAGTAGAAATATATTTGGTTTAATGGTTTGGAGAGTGGGTTCAAACAGTTCCCCATACTGTCTTCCCTAAATCTAAATTGAGGACAAAAAAAGGTGCTTGCTACAACTCTAACAAGCACATTGCTACAGTTGCAAGTCTACACCGAGCTTCAGTGTAAGTGAATATGCAGTACTGGCATTCATTTAGGAACCCCAATATGCTTATAGCTTCATAAATGAAAGCCAGTACTGCAGTTCCTCCCCCTAGCAGCTTGCACCTGTGGCAGCCCCCTCCCTCTTTGCTCCTAGATATTGGTCTATTTAACTGCATCATCCTGTATTCCAGTGTTTTGAATCATGCATGCACCACTTTTATAATGTATAACCTTGAAAATGTAACAATTGCACAATTTTCACCACTAAAAAACCTGCACTTAAAAAGTCAGCCTATACAATAAAGGACATTAATAAGTATAAGTATTAATTTCACCAAAAAACGCCAACAGTGGTCCACAGCAAAGGTAAAATCCAAGAGTAATTAAAAAATACTGCTTTATTGAAAAACAGACCAAGACAAGCGCTTTTGCATATAGCTTTATCAAGTCTTCACTAAACTAAAATCTCAGCCCTGGTAATAGAGTAAATCAATTATGTTTAAGCAGTATTTTCAATACGGATTCTTTTTACATTTTTATGTTAATGTAACTTTAATTTTATATTCATGTCTCAATACTAAATTAATTAGTCAGTAATTAGTGATGTAGCTTGTTATATGGTTAATTGATTTACTATATTAACAGGGCTGAGATTTTAATTTAGTGAAGACTTGATAAAGCTATATGCGAAAGCGCTTGTCTTGGTCTGTTTTTCAATAAAGCAGTATTTTTTAATTACTCTTGGATTTTACCTTTGCTGTGGACCACTGCTGGTGTTTTTTGGTGATTTTATTGTCTTGGTTTATCAGTGGATTGCTTTCTTGGGTGTCGTTTTTCAATTTTATAAGTATTAATTTATTGATTAAGATGTATCTTCAGTTTTATCTCTGTTATTTCCATTTCTTCTTGGTTTAATATAGCAAGAAAGAAGATCTAAACCTTTGTAATTTAAACCTCTACCAAAACATTCCTGATGCTTTCTTACATTAAAGTCACACATATTATATACTATTCTTGTATTGCAGAAAAGCAGTGGTGACCCATACTGCATATGGTTATGAGCTCTAAGCTACATGGTGCAGTGTTCCTACCAAACACAAGGCCATGGGATCAAGTTGATAAAAAAACCTGCTACAAGTTGCACAATGTCTCTGTGCTATGCATCTTTACAATAAATGTGTAATCTCATGTGCTTTATTCATAAGGGTTCACCATGGTCTTGCGCTGTGCAGTCTCAATGTATCTAACACCACAGTCCTGCCGTAAGAAACATTGTAAGTTATTCATAAGGATGTACAATGCTGCTGTGATCTGAGAGTTTGCATAATGATCTTGTCCACCTTGTCTACTACTATAGTATATGGCACACAGACTGGTTTATATGTTCCATAGTTTTAAAATAAACTCCCTTCCTGATCATTTGAAGTACCAAATGAATACAGTGAGCACAAGCTGTTGTGCTATTTTTGGTTTAAAAGAAAACCACTTCAGAAGCACGTTTGGTATTGAAACAAGTCAGGGTAAGCATACTTTTCTGTTGTGTGATGAAATAAAAGTAGTGGTAGATAACAGCTAGAACAGAGTTGCCTCTTGTTGTCTTTATTGTTGTAGTTTCTGTGCTACATTTTGACATTCATTGATCTTTCATACCTTAATACATTTAAATGCATAGCAAAGCATATATTTCCCTGCTATTGTGCTTGATTTTGTGGGAAATTATTCTGGTCAGTGACTGATGCTGGCAAGGTCCTCTGGTTCTTTGCCTTTGTGTCATTTGGCTGGATCATTCATTATTTTGTATTACTTGGATGCTTGTCTAGTTTCAAGACATTTTTTTCTTGTGAATCTCTATGGCTTATTGAGAGGTGACTGATTGTTTTAAGAATGGGACCATTTGTTTATCATGTCAACCTGTCAGTTTTATCCTGCCATTTACCTGATTTGGTCTACAGCTCTGTCATCTCTGTATCATGTTTTTTTTCTTCAACTTTAAGATTTGGTATTCTTTTCCGTTCTTCTTTAGATTCTCTTAATTTCCTCTATTACAATGGTGGTTTATGTTTAAAATTTAACTAGATCTTTGTAGATCTTCGGAAGTCATGTCATCATTTGCACCACAAGATTTTTATTGCATACAGAGTGGATATATTTTACTCAGTGGCCATAAGGGTTTTTTTTTTTTTTATGCTGCGGGAGATCCTCGACTAACCTGAGTTATAATGCTTATTAATATAATCGAATTTCCTGGAGTTAGGTCACCCTGATGTGACTGAGAAACGTTATTTCCATTATTAGCAACATTTATCTATCGTAACAGCATTTCATACTGATGTTGCAAAGGTTAGGGTAAAGGTACATATACATTTGTACAGAGTATTTCTTCTTACTTGGAATTGATGCATGATTTTACATAGTCTTATGACAGCCTTCTTTGGCAAAGTGCACATTGCATGACACAGACATTTTATCAGAGTTGTACAATCTTCTTTAGTTTATAGGTTTTAATGAGTCACTTGTTTCTAATTATTAGTCTAACAGTTTTTGCAATTTATATGACTATTGTGGACTATATGATTCTCATGTTTGTTATTTAATTTGTGTTTGCTGATTAGTAATTTACTTATTAAAATTAATTAGTTTGTGTTAACAGCTGTAGTAAATTTAACAACAGCATCTCCATGCTTGCTTTACTCTAAATTCTTCAGACTTTTTTAATAAATGTTTTTCTGCATATGCATTTGTTTTCTTTCAAATGATTTGTTCATGTCGGTACTTACGACTGACCAAACATTTGGTACATGAAGCGGACTTCTATGTCTTCAGTCCTTAAACCATCATTTGACTGAATAACGTAAGCATCATTATTATAAGAATTCCAGGGTACAGGAAGCATGAGGTAGACAAATTGGTTATATCAATCCTTTGATGGTACATTTATACTAGATGGGTTCAGTTCACATTACGATTACTTCACCCATCGGTTGGGTGAAAGTGCACATGCAGAAGGAATTACCCAACGTGTGCAGTGCCCAGAAATCCTTCTGTGTATCGCAGTTGATATGAGAAATCTAAACCTGTTTAGGGCACTGCAGAAAAATGTAAGGGCAGGCCATAATAAGCAAGATATTGTTTTTGACCTATGTAGTACCAGCATTGCTTTCAGAATTTAGACCATGTTGCATGTCATCTTTGTTCCTTATTTAGCTGCATTTATTCCTCAGAGATTTTACAGTATTCAGTACGTTAAGCATGGTAATCCTCCAGGATTTTCCATTATTCAGTAGAATAAGCATGGTAATCCTCTAGGATTTTCCATTACTGAGTATGCTAAGCATACTATTCCTCCTGGATTTTCCATTATTCAGTATGATAAGCATGGTAATCCTCTGGATTTTTCATTATTCAGTACAATAAGCATGGTAATCCTCTAGGATTTTCCATTATTGAGTATGCTAAGCATACTATTCCTCCTGGATTTTCCATTATTCAGTATGATAAGCATGGTTATCCTCTGGGATGTCCCAGTATTCAGTACGAAAATCATGGCAAGTAGGGGAAGGTCGATGCCGGAAGTGCATCAGATAGTTTGTAAGTCTAGAGAGTCTTTGAAATATATTCTGGGATGGAGTATGTTTTGGAACTAGAAACAAACTGTTGGATCCTTCTGCTTCATTGTCTGCCTGATAAGGTTAAACATTTCCTTTAAGAGCTTATCTGTTTCATCACTAGTTCTATGTTGTATCACCAAAATGAGTTCATTTGCAGTTAATTTAATATCCTGTTCCATGATGCTTGCTTAGCGTTTACTACAGAATTCATTTCTAGGAAGGCAGGTTTGTGATCTGATCAGATTATTGCTTTTGTGTGCCATAATAAAGGTCACTCAGCTTGATGTTCTAAACTGATATTGTCATTGTGGTTTGCTGGTATAATGAGTTTCTTGATCAAACCGTCACCTTATTTAATTTAGCTCTACCTCACCTTGGTTGGTTTTAATGATCTTGAGTTTTCTGATATAGAAATATAGGCGGAGTTTCTAGTAATGACTTTTCACTTGTGCAAAACCATTTCAGTTCTCTCTACAGTGAGAACAACTCCTTGTGATTGACAGCCCCTTGTGACTGACAGTGATGTGCAATAATGACATCACTAATGCTGTTAATCAAACTACACCATTTTTATGAGCTTCTCTTCTGTTTCTTGAAAATCAGATCGAGCAGGGTTCAAATAGAGAAAAATGTAAAGCCATTACTCCTTTGTATCCTCAGTAAAACAAATGTGATTTTGAATCTGGGCACATTCCCACATAAAATCTGTGTGTAGAGGTTTGCCACTCTGTACCTCTTTATACAAATACACAATCTCCATGATTGCACAAATGTGGAGAAAACAGAAGAGATCATACAATTAATCCTTCTCAGTACACACATGCGGGCAGGAATTATCAATGAAAAATAGCAGTTCTGGATGTCAATACTAACAAATTTATATATTTGAGTTAAAACCTCATCCAGTTAATACTCATCAAGGAGTACAGTACTGTTTTCTCGTACACCTACCTCCACTGGCCTTTGTTACCTCTGGTTTAGTTGTAAGCTTCCTACTTTGGACAGAGCAAGAAGAAGTTTGGCGCACCAGTGGGAAAGATCTGTAGTGTGTGAGGTGAAGCTAAGACTGGACAAATACTATGCTTTTGTCTAAATGAAATATTTGAATAAGAAAGGGAGGAGCACAATACATTGAGTCTTCTGCTACCTAAAACCCTAACTAACAGGAAGTTCTTTTCTGGATATAAACAGCTGTTGATCACAACCTATGTCATTCACACAAAAAGCTCTCAAACTCTGTATATGCAAGGCTGCTGCTTGTATTTTTGGGAATACATTTGACCAAACATACACTCCAAGGATTCTCCACTGGGATATATAATGGTCCTCAATGAACATTTTAGGGCTTGATTGGCTTTGAGTTTTATCAGATAGACTAGTGTGAGGTAATGAATCTGATTTTAGGTGTGCATGCTATTACTTGTGGTCTGGTTGTAATTCCACATAGTTTGTTTTATCATCTCTGGATGTTTCTAGTCCTTTAATTTTCCATATCCTGAGATTCTCGGTGGCAATGTGTATGTTTCCTCCTGCCTTAAATCATAGCACTAATTATATTCAGTTAGAAAATGTCTCTTGATCCTGACAGTCCAGAAGTCCTCTGAACAGTTTTTATATTCACATTAATTAATAAAATTTGTAAGACAGCAGTACAAAAGCAATTTAAAACATTTGTATCAACTCATATTCTTGGCCCTAACCAGTCTAACTTTAGTAAAATCTATAGTAATACTACTTTTCTTATAGTAGATAAAGACATTTTTTTCTGATATAAGGTCAGTTAGTTATTACACTTTCATCTTAATTTACTTCTATGCATAATTTTCCACTACAGCCATGTACTCTAACTAGGGATCTAAATTTTTCTGCTCTAGTCTGACTGGTTGATCTGTCCACTGGGGTACCTGCAAAGAGATGACCGAAGAATGCATTTTCCTTCTAAGGTTATCACTGTACAATACAGTTCCCCATGGACATCTTCATGACCCTCCACAATTTTCATCACCATACACAAGGAATCCGCACTTTTTTAATAACATAAAACATTAACTAAGGAAAAAACAAAACCAATGGACTAGCCGCAAACTCGAAACTTAAAAAAAAATATATACCACAGCTCAGTGCGTGAATGACACAATAGAGGCTATAAAAAATTAGCGCTTTCTTTCACTTTATTCTCATTTTATTTTCATTTTGTATAAAAAAAGAATTGAGAATTTCATGACATCATATCCTGTTCAAAAGATTTATAAGACATGTGTTTGGGAGGGCACATTGTCTTTTTTCTGAAGAAGTTCACGTTTTTAATAAAGTGAAAGAAAGCGCTAATTTTTTATAGCCTCTATTGTGTCATTCATAAAACATTAACTAGTATTTTGATCAAGTTATGGAAACTGGTTATACATTCGAGTTAACCTACTGAAGGATAGGTCCTTGTGATCACTTACATAGTATTGTTACTATGCTCCTATATTCCTATTCCTTCAGGCTTACCATAGTCAGAACTGATTGCCCCAGTAGGAGCACCAGTCCAAGGAATCCAAGAGGTAATATGTAAGTCCAGGAAGGCAAAAGACTTGGGGGAAGGAAGGAGGGAGCAAAGACTTCAGCAGTGACGCCAAGGACATCTACAGTTATGGTAAGATTTTACAGAACTGTACTATGTCCTTACATTCACTGCCACAGTATTCTTAACATATGGGAGTGTGCCAAATCTCAAGAGAAAACTAGGGAGAGGGAAGGAGCAGAAGAGTCCCCTAAAAAGCCATGAAGAATGGCACTAGCAAAACCAGACCTAACTCTAGAGATACCATCCAACTTGTAGTGCTTGATAAAGGTATGCACAGAAGTCCAGGTAGCTGCTTCAAGAATAGAATAGAATTAGTATCTAAGCCTTTGAAAAAAGCACCAGATAAAATCACAGCTGTAGTAGAATGAACCTTGACTGAAGCGAGAAGGCTCTTGCCATGAAAAGTGTAACAAAAAGAAATAGCTTTAGAAATCCAAGAAGAAATAGTTTGCTTGGATATGGCAAGTCCCAAAGATCTAGGATGGAAAGAAACAAGTAACTGATCAGATTTTCTAATAGCCTTAGTCTTACCCAAATAAACCTTAAGTTGCCTGTGCACGTACAAAGTATGCAGCACCCTCTCACTGTCAATTTGCAGAGAGGGGAAAAAAGTAGGCAGATTAATATCACTGATTAAGTGATAGCTCATTAACCACCTTAGGTATAAAAGAAGGGTTAGTGTGCAAGGATACTCTGTCCTCATGAAAGATCAAAAATGGAGGAGAAATCATAAGGGCCTTTAACTCAGATATCCATCTAGCAAAACAAAAGAACAATCTTCCAGGAAAAATGTTGCAAGGAAGCAGAAGCAGCAGGCTCAAAAGAAGCTTGAAGCAACTTCTCCAAAACAAAAGTAAGATCCCAGGGATGAGGAACAGGTTTCCTGGGAAGTCTAATATCAAGGACACCTTTAAGAAATTGTTTCACCACAAATCTGGAAGCTAAAAGAGGAGAAAAAGGCAAACAAGCAGAGATAGCTGATAAGTGGGCCTTAATAGAAGAATAGGCCAAACCAGCATTGAGAACGCACACAAATAAGAGAGAACCAAAGGAACATCCACAGTAAGTGGGTCCAGGTTATGAGAGATGCACCAAAAAGAAAACTTCCATTTGTATAAGTAGGATTTCTTAGTCGTAGGTTTCATGGCCTCCTGCAGGACTTGCAGCATGTCCTCTGAAGGAAGGTGTCTATGAGAAATCAAAATACTATCACCCAAACTGTCAGTTGAAGCATGGATAGGTGGAGATGGTTGAGAGATCCTTTGTCTTGTGAGAATACATCTACCCTGTAAGGTAACTTGTGATGATTGCCCCTGTCTAAATGCAGAAGAAAAGGGAATGAGTGCTGTCATGGCCAAAAGGAAGTCACCAACTTGATTTTGGAAGCATCCTGTTAAATTTTGAAAAGGAATTTTGAAATGAGAGGAAGGGATGGAATGCATAAAGAAACATCCCCTTCCAAGAAAATGAGACAACATCCACCTTCCACACCAGAGGACACAAAACATTACAAGTTGTCTGTTCAGAGGGGAAACAAAATGATCCACTTGAGGAGTACCCCACTAGTGGAAAATGTCCAGAAACACATCCTTGAGAAGCATCCATTCATGGGACTGAGTTAAGGACCTGCTCAGAGTGTCTGCCACAGTATTGTGACTGGAAAGGATATATACTTCCTGAAGAGTCACTTGATACTTGACAGCAAGATCCCATACCAGAAGTGGCAACTGGCAAAGAAGATAAGATCTCATTCCACCCTGCTTGTTGATATACCACATCACTGCGGTATCGTCTGTGAACACCTTGAGAGGTCTTGGAGAGGAAAGAGGATGAAAGGCCTGAAGAGCCAGCAGAAGAGCCCTCATCTCTTTGACATTGATGTGCTTCTTCTGCTGATGAGGCAACCACAACCCAAGAACTTTTAGGGAGTCAACTGTCACCCCCCCATCCCATTTCTGAAGCATCTGTGAACAATTCCTGAGCAGAAAGAGAGGGATGAAAATGGATCCCTGGATTCACAGACAACTGCTGAATCCATCAGTAAAGTTCCTGTTTGAGACAAGGAAGAAGGGAAGCTACACAGTCTAGATAATGTGCATGTTGAAGCCACACTGACTTCAGAAGCCTGCAAAAAGCAATCACAGGAACAAGGCATTTGGTGAACAGTCTTGTGGCAGTAGAAAGACCAAAGGACAAATCAGAGAACTGAAAATGTCAGGAAGCAACAGAGAAATGCAAAAACTTCCTGAAAAGAGGATGGATCAGAATATGGAGATAAGCATCCTTGAGATCCACAAACACCATATAGGCCTGAGGGAGCAAGAGAGGAAACAGGATCTGAAGGGATAACATCCAAAAGGAAAGCACTTTTAGAAAAGTGTTTAGATGAGAGAAAACTAGAGTAGGTCTCCAAGTGCCCTCTTTCTTGGGCACTAAAAATAGTCTGGAGAAGAACCCTTTCTCCCTTTGGGACACAGGCACCTCTTGAATAGTACCCTAAGTCAAGACATTTTGAAGAACCTCTGGGAAAAGGGAAGTTGTTCCCGAGGAGGCTGAGGAATGCCCATAAAAAAAGGATGGGATTTCTACACGGTGAAGTACCCCTGATGAAAGACTGACAGAACCCAAGAATCCTGAATGATCTGAAGTCAAACAGGAAGAGAAAGAGAAAGGCGAAGAGAAAGAGGAATGTGGCTGGGAAGAGACAGATAGTCATACAGCACCTGGTTTGTCCAGAAAGGGAAGCTTCAGAGTTTCTGAAATATGAGGAGCCTTAGCAGGAGGAGCCCATTTGCCAGTCTTCTTACCTTTAGTAGAAGGGCTGGATTGCCTATGAACAAAGGTTGGCTTAGTGGAGTAGCTTTTTCTTATATTTAGGCACAGGAGAAACAAAACACATGTTTCAGCTCCTATAAGGCCTTACCGTTAACCTGAAGGGACTTAAACAAACCAGCAGCACCTTCTCCAATTAAAAACTTAGAATCACGAGGAGCATCCATCAACTTAGCTTTAATATCATCGGGTAAAGGTTGAAGTCTAAGCCAAGAATACCTCCTCATCACTGAACCAAAAACAGCAGCCCTAGAAGAGGGATCTGCTGCATCATAACTACATTTAATAGAATAATGAATGACTTGAGAGGAAGTCCCTAGCAAGGAAAGAACAGATTTTTTCCTTCAGAGTCTGGAGAATCAGAAATAAATCGACAGGCCTGAAAAAGAAGAGCCAACACATACCTAGTAATATGGGTCTGATAATTAACAGCCCTAAAATCTAGGCTAGCAGAAGTGTAAACCTTCTTACTCAGCCTTTCCATAGTTCTGATGTCCTTGTCAGAAGGCAATAACTTGGATGAAGGAAGCAACTTAGATGGCTTATCAGAGGCTACAGACACTACAGAGGGGTCAGCAGCAGGACATTTATATAAATAATAACAATCGTTAGCACCCTATAAAACCTATCAGATTTCTTGGGAGCAGGGGGGAGAGAATCAGGCGCATGCCAGGCATTTTAAAAAGCATCCAGTAAATCAGCCAAAATAGGAGGAATAGCCACAGGCTTAGGATATTCCAACTGCAGCAACTCATACTAATTCTTATGAATATCAGAGACCTGAGCACAATCCCACTTAAAAAAATCCATCATCCTAGAGAGTGTGACCCAAAGGAAATTTCCTCAAAAGGAACATCAGGACTAAGAGATTCCTCCTCCTTCTGACTCATATTCCAAAGGAGAAGGCATTTTAGTAGAATACTCAGGAATTCATCATCCGAATCCAACTCATCCTCAGAAAAATACTGTTCTCTAGGTCTTTTAAGGGGAGTAGAGAGCCAGTGGAAGCAGGAACCAAGACCCCTTGAGGAGGCTTTAATGACATTAAAGCAGTAATTAGCCCCTGAGTAAAGGCTTGCCAATCACTTTGTGGATCCCTAGTAGCAGAAGAAACATGTTTAAGTTTTTTTTTCTTTTTTTAAGGGAATGTCTCCTGCAAAAAACTGAGAAGGCTTAGACTCAGGATGACAGTTGAGAACTGTAGTAGGAACTTCTTCCCCATCTAAAAATTGAGACACACCCCTAGGTCCCTAGGGAAAAAAATCAACCATGATTCCCCCTGAACATATGAGACAGATGCCAGCAAAGTCATTTTGGACGTGTTGCCAGCTGGATCCTTACTGGCCTCCAACATGGTCATGGCAGAGAAATCTGATAACACAGCCGGGTGAGCCTCTGGGCTTGTAACAACCTCAGGAGAAACACCTGGCAGAGGGTGGACAGCAGAGGATTCTGGTTGTACCTTTTTCACCTTCTTTTTCCCTAAAGGCTGACTTTCAGGGAAGGAGATTCCTTGCATTGTATCTTTATGAGAAGCTTAAGATGCTGGTTCTCAAGATACAAGAAAAGAAAGAAAGTCGACGGTGAAGGGTTGTTGGGATGAATGCCTGACAGACTGAACAAGATGTATGATCATGAGAAGCTCCTAGACAAAATAGACACTGATCATGTTGGCTTTTATGGTGACTCTGTCTGCCACACTGGCATTTACCCTTCCTGGATGACATTAACCCCAAGGAAGACAAAACAAGACAAGAAAAAAACAAAAATCCCGATGAGGCATGTATCTGCAACTACAAAGAAGACAGCAAACAGGCACATGTAATCACTGGAGAATGAAAATGCATTCAACTGGCAGAAAATGGATGCAGGTAAACAGACTGATGGTGAAAAGATACATTGTATCGTAGGCCTGCATGTCATCTTTATGCTCTACCCTACGGCGTACCTTTATAGCAACAGGAGTCTTTGGTCGACTGGCTGGATGTCAAGCTTCCACTGCAGGGAATCCTGTATGTTAAGAGTACTGCAGCAGTGAATGTAAGGACATCTTTCAGTGACTCAGATAATAAACATTAGGTGCAAAAAAATGCCTCCATCTGTAAAACAATAGGAATGGATGGGCAGAAGGACATTCTGCCCTAGGTGCCAGCTTATAGGGGCACCAATCATGATTCATTTTCACTTTTATTTCATTAAAAAGATAAGATAGTAACTTTTTTTTACCTCCTTTCTGCTTTTTTTTCAGTACTTTATTGATTCTCACTTGCCGTTATGCCACCTTGTTACTAACGGCAACATCAACTTTAACAGGGTGACCTGTGAGCTCTGTCTGGTTGAATGACTTACTGAGAGTCTGACAGCAGGCAATTGGAGGTAGAAAGAAGCAAACATGGTACTCTTAATTAGCAACTCATTATCAACTCAGAGCTTTAATCAACTGTAGAAATTACTATGCAAAGTCATCTCACTTTCTGCATCCTAACAAACCTCGGTATCTGTAGGAAGAAAATGATTTGAAGCTATCCAAAATGTGTGACCATTGTATATCTTCAATATAGTGGCTAAGCTGTCTAGGCAGCAAAGATAGTAATATCATCACTGCTACGTATCAGTAGATATATGAGCAGGATGATGTCAGAGAGGTAAGTACTTGCGTTAGGGCACTGCAATAAACACCCTATTTAGTCACCTAAAAGTAGACCATAGAAAGCAAAACAGGACCAAAGTTTATCATTTGCAACATGGTTAAAACTAACTTAAAAATATTCCTGTTTTAGGGGTTTTAATACATTTTTGACAGCTGATTGCAGTAATTGTCCTTGGAAATATATTGTTTATTTTTGTATGCTTTATTCGTTTTGTGTATACTCCCCAAAATACACATCTTTGTACATTCTTTGTTTTTATTGTTTCAATTATATGATCTTTAGTAATAACATTTTTAATAAAATGTGATTTATTTGATTATAGGTTAGTGATCTGCCCTTCGAGACTACTGCCCATGAAATAATCAGTAGATACAGATCACAGAATACAAGTATTAAATGTTAGCAGGTATGAATATTCAGAATCATGTTGCCTCATTTTAAGCAGTAGAAACTGCTGCTTCAGTAATTAACTAATTAAAGAATACATTGCCTATTGTGGATAGACAAATTCTGTAAAAATCAGACCTGTTTAATATAAACTTTGACAATAGTAGTCCTGTAAGGAAGACAACAGAGTCCTGCACCCAGCAGTCATGTTAAGATGACTTCCTGCATTTCTAAAAGTGATATTTGGGGGAAATGAAGTTTGCATAGTACATTCCCAGGAACCAGAAGTCATTTGACGCAAAGAGTAAGGGTGGAATGGTGGTTTAAGATTGACAGCAAGTATACTTGTAATATGGAAAAATGACACATTATAACACATTTTCAGTTTACAGCTCTGCTAACCAGAATCATTTATTCCATGGTTTAACACAACAATGACAGTAAACAGTAAACATAACCCCCTAGATTCAATAAAGGGATTTCTCCGTGCCAGAATAGTGCAGCAGCTTCTGCATGGACTATGGCCGCCGAGCGATTCAATAAATAAGGCTTGGAGCATGCATGAGCCTGCTAGCACTATTCTGGCATGGACACCACTGAATAATGATAATTACCTCATTTGCTGGTGAAAAACATGCAGATGAGGTGAATTAGCGATTCAGTAAGCAGGCAGGCATCCCTGCCAGAACAGTGTCCCTTACGGAAATGTATTCGGTTACTGACCATGTACATTTCTGCAAAAATCAAAATGGGGCATGACAGCTCAAAGTAAAGCATGTATTATAATCATTAGGCATGCCAATGGCCAAAAATATGGCCATTGGCATGGAAAAGAGTTGCAAAATTATAAAACTCAAAGTTTATTATTTTGGACGATGCTGGCCATTTAAGCATAGTGCAGCAGCATGCTGTGGTGTAGTGGTGTAACAAGTGGCTAAGGCAGTGGGGTATGCAAATGAGCAAAATTTATTGAATCACAAAATGTAAGGCCATTGTCTGGCTGCACCTAACTGTATAGGAGCTATAAGGCAGTGGTGTAAGCAGGAGAAGCAGCTGGCATGAAAAGGGTGTGTGTCATGCTTGGTGTAAGCACATTGGAGCTCCACGGCTTCCATTTGAGATTAGCTAAGTACAGCTAAGCAAGGGGGTGTGTCTGAGGCTGCATTTACTTATTCCATGAAATGGGGAGCGTGTTCGTGTCAAGAGGAGAGCCATTTCTGCTAAAAAGTGTTTACTTTAACTAAATGGGAATGCACTGCACTGCATGCACCGGCTCTTAAACAAAACAAAACAAAACCAAAAAAAAAAAACACAGAAATAACAGAACTGTTTACATTTGGGTAGTGGGTTTGCACAGCATGCCTTAGGGCTTAAAAGCGGTGGAAATGGGAAGGGAAAAAAAACAAAAAAAACAATAGCAGAATAAAAGCAAGTGCAAATACTATAGCTGGCAGGTGGACTGCATCATAGTCAGCCAATCATACAGGCAGCATCTGCAGCCCAACAGTATAAACTATGCAAACACCTGTCAGTCTGTTTTTTTTCCCAGAAACTCTTCACCACTGGTGTACAGACTTGGAGGAATTTTTACCAACAAAATGTTAGGGGCTGCTGCTGCTTTGATATATCAGTATGTGCTAGAGGCTTAGGGCAGTGCGGAGGATAATGCTAACAACTGCCCCTGACCTAGGAGGAGGAGAAGAGTGCTCTGACTCAGGGTAACCTACCAGGGGCTACATGATATGGAGACAGTAAAGCACTACAGGGTGGACAGGGACATACTTCAACAACTCATCAAGCTGTGCCCGCCTCACCTCAGACCCAGAGCCAACAGAAGGGACTCCATCGCAGTGGATACCAAGGTATGTGTAGCCTTAAGAGTACTAGCTACAGGTACTTTTCAAAGACCTACTGAGGACATCATAAGGGTCTCACAGACATCTGCATCCAGGGTACTCCACCAGTTCCTGGATGCCATGCTACCACATGGCAGTGAGAACATTTACTTCCCCAGCACCCGTGAAGAGATAACCAGCAATATGTACCGCTTCCACCATGTAGCAGATTACCTGGAGATAAAGAGTGCCATAGACTGCATGCATATCCACATCAAAGCACCACCTGGTGAGCAGGGTAGGGTCTACCTAAACCACAAGGGCTTTCATTCCTTCAACTGCCAGGTCATGTGGAGTGCCCACGACATTATAATTAATGTGTGTGCTGGCAGCCCAGAAAGCTATCATGACTCTCACATCTGCCATTTGTCACAGCTGTATTAGGGATTTGCCAGGGGGGACATCCCATTTGGCCATCTGGTGGGGGATGTTCTATGGCTTGTAGCCGTGGATGATGACACCCATCAGAAATGCACACACACACACACACACACACACACACACACACACACACACACACACTCAAGAATGCCATAATGAGGCACACACACAAACCAGGATCATTACAGAGCATATGTTTGGGATGCTCAAGTCGTGGTTTCACTGCCTTGACATACTTGGTGGAGCCTTGCAGTACTATCCAGCCACATGTGCACACATGTTCATAGTATGTGCCATGCTGCACAGTATGATCCTGCAGAAACAGCTGCAGCAGGAACAGCATAGGGAAGGGCCACACAGCCCAGCCCCCCCCCATTGCCAAGGTCCCCACACGCACAGAGGGACATGAAGGAGAAACCCCCTGAGCCAGCACCTATAGGCAGATGGAGATGTGACCAGTATGCCCTGGCATTGGCAAAGAGGCAACGCATAGGACACACACTGACACTGTAGGGACCCAGGGACTGACACCTCTCTCTCCGACTCGCATACACAGTAAAATGGATGCCACACACATCACACTACCTGTAACTTTCCATGTATAGGCAATGTACTGCATGCATCTGACATAGGCAGCCCTCAAGCACTGTCCTCACAACTACTGCAGGCACAAGGTAAGTCAGACTTCTTAACAATAAATGAATGGAGTAATATGTTCTGGTAGCATATCTATGGTATCGCTGCATGCATGCAAGGGAATGGGGTGGCCTACTGGGATAGCAGCAGACAACTGACAAATATGTGGAACACCAGGAAATATTTTCCCAATACTGGCTTCCCCACACTATGCAGTAGTGCCCAAGGTGACAATTCCCACTGCAGTATATGTGAGGAGGCCAACTAACTGGGGGGTCATAGGTCACATGCATGGATGTCAATGTGTGGGTCCCATACTCACCCCTCAGCCTCACCCAGCAAGTCAGCCACAGAAAACCATAAAGAAATGTCTGGCAAAGGCACACAAATGGGGACAATGCGGAAATATGCCCATACAGACCTACACAGTGATATCACAGCAAATCTTGCAGTTGCAGTAAGGGTCTGGATGGTTAGCAGTCTGAAATCCAAATGTCTGCCATTACAATCTAACCTGTGGTCTTTAGTGATATGCCTGTAGTCTCCAAGACAGGCACAATACTATGCTAAATGGAACCCAACTATAAAGGGAATGTCAGCTCAGTCTGTGCAAATGTGGATAGCTGATAGGTGTGACCCCCCCACACACACCCATGTTCCCATAGAACTGCAGTAAAAGTAATGTTTGTAGGGTATAAGCAACAGTGCACACATTCCCATGGCTGTCCCAATCAACTTGATAACCTGTTGCAATTACAATATGCAGGGGTCAATGAGCTATGTATATGTGCGGTCAGTACTGTCAGTATGTGGCCTGCACTTACTCCTGGCTGTTGTATATTAGTGCCCTAGGTACAGTACTGTGGTTGACAGGGTCCATGTTCAAAGAAAAACAGTGCCAATTATTCTGCTTATCAAATACAGCTACAGTAGGAGTTGTGCATACTGTCCAGATGTAAAATCTGTTACTGAAGAAAAGCTGGACAGGTCAGGGACAGGGGGCCACACATATGGACAGTACACAGCTCAGAGCAACCTACACAGTGCCTAGCATACCCCTTAACTGTACAGGCATTTTGCAGAAGGTCCAGAGGTTTGCATCATATGTATGGCTACTTTATCAGGAAATTTGGTTTCCTGGAAAATCATTGGCAAATCACAAAAGACTAAAGTCAGAAAATAATGACAGATTGTGATTTCACGTACCAACCAAGGCTCCACATGGACGGCAAGTGCAGAGGCCAATAAATGATCATAAATTCACAAACAAGCAGCCAGCACAGTTAGAGGAATCCAACTTTATTCTATTCTATATACTATAGCCAAGGTCATCCTTTCAAACAAACTAAAAATGTTAAATTTGTTAAGAACTATCATTCTACCCCATGTTATAAGAGAAAAAGGAAATCTATTCTCAAAAAAACAAACAGTGATGGCTCTAGAGAGGATTTGTCCTCTCACACAGACACAGATTCTGAGATCCCTCAGATGTCACCAGCGCACAAATGTAGTTATCCTAGGGTAGGTGCTCTGGGTATGGACAGGATCCCTTTAGGGGTTATCGAAAAAGAGGGGGGAAAAAACACAAATGTAGGGGCCGGTCCCAATTTAACACTAAAAACTATGCTACAACTATTGGAAACAGTTTCAAACAATGTCTTGAACATATCTTCTGTTGTTTTGTACGAAACTGAATGCAAACTGTTAAATAAACGATTCAACTTTATACCCAGTTTTGTAGTGTCAGAGAGCAATTTTGTTCATGACTTGTTATCTTTTTGTAGGCTACTAAATTTAAAGTTATTTTTCAGTAATTCAGAAAACCACAATTAAGTAAAGAGGCACATTTTAAATTCTATTATTGCACCTTCATACCACCAACGAATAAACGTGGAGATCTTTCAGAAATGTATTCTTAGATCGCTTCATTTTGGGGATGACTCACATGTGAGTACGCTTAATAACAACTTAAATGTTTTAGAGAGGGAGGCACCAAAGAAACTTAAGAACAGGAAAGACATATCATACATGCAGATAAAGGGGGATCCGTAGTGGTGATGGATTGGTCTCAATATGAAATGAAAGCAAATAGACAACTCAATGATGCCCGATTCTATATGTTTATGTCTATCGATCCTATTCCACATTTCAAAAATCAAATAGACAACTTTTGGATCTGGTTGTGGATGAAGGCATCATTGATGAAAAAACATGTTTTCATCTCAAGATTAGTGAACCTACTCCCCAGTTTTTATATCTGCTTCCTAAAGTACACAAAAACCTTTATAACCCACCAGGTAGACCAATTGTGTCAGGCAGGGGTTCCCAGCTTATTTCCATCTATTTAACAAAATATTTGAAACCTTATTGCAGGCAATTAGGGCTAGGATCGAGGATATGACAGAATTTGTGAACATCAGGGTTGATTCACAAATTGAGGAAGGTTGTTTTTTTGTGTATGTTAGATGTTACCTCTCTTTACACTAGCATACCCTATTGGGCAGGATTAATGGCACTGGAATTCGGGCTTACTGAATTGGGCATATACAGCCCCGGATTCAATAACTTTCTTCTCTGTCTTGTGGAACATGTCCTAACTAAAAATGTCTTTTTCTTCAATGGTAAATATCATTTACAATTACAAGGCACTGCAATGGGGGCAGCATTTGCCCCCATATATGCGGACTTTTTTATGGGTTACCTAGAACGTCTTATGATTTATGATAGTGGCCATAACATTTTTATTGAGGAGACTGATATCTGGCAGAGATACCTGGATGACTGCTGGATGATTTGGAAATCAGATACAATACATCTAGAGGAGTTTGTACAATATTTAAATGATAATAAATGGGGCATCCGATTTACTGTGAATTTTGATAAGAAGTGCATTTCATTCTTAGATGTTATTGTTAATAAACAAGAAGATGGCACTTTAACTAGCACAGTTTATAGGAAGCCCTTTCATTCCAATTCTCTTCTACATGCATCCAGCTGTCATCCAGGTCATATCATCAAAAACATTCCTAAATCCCAATACATGCGGATTAAAAGGATATGTACAAAAGAGTCAGATCTTACACATTTTAATGAGGATTTCACTAACAGGTTTGCAGAACGGGGCTATCCAGCCAAACAGCTAACACAAACCAGTGATTTGGTTAGTAAAATGTCTCAGGATGAATTATTAACATACAAGGGGCCTAAATCCATTCATGGATCTAAAATCCGATTCACTACTACATTCGGCAGGAATATCAAACAACTGACCAATTTAGTACAAAGACACTGGGACATTTTACTATCTGATTTACAATTAGCCGAATTACTAGACAATAGATGTACTTTTTCTTATCGGAGGGGTGTCACTATAGGAGGTCATTTAAACTTTTACAAAAAACATCCATCCCCTGAACACAAAGTTCAAAAAACATTAGATGGCACCAAATTATCTGGTTGTTTTCCCTGCGAACATTGTGGTTTTTGTAAATACATATTAAAGACCAAAGAATTTTCTAGCAAAAATACAATATGGGTCTTTGATATATTTACATTTTCTAACTGCAGTAGCAGGTGGGTCATTTATTTGGCTGAGTGTCAATGTTCTGCATTGTGTATCAGACAAACTTTCAGATCTTTCAAGCTGCATGTTTCAGAGCATTTAAGCAACATAAGAAATAGGGTTGCCACTAATGCACTATATAAACACACTTTAGTCCATAAAATAGCCCACTTTCATTTTACCATTATTGACAGGGTGATGGGACAAAAATTTTGTAAGAAGAAATGCCATGAACTTCTTAATGATAAAGAAAGATCATGGATCTTTAGATTGGGTGGCCTTTTTCCACCAGGTTAAAACGAACATATTTAATATATTTAATATAGTTTTTATCATTATTTTTTTTTTCAATATTTATATTGGGTTTGATAAAATATTTTTTTGTTTCTATTCTTAGGAATATCAAATGGAATTATTTGTATTATTATTAGGTGTTTTGTTTTATATTTGATTTACACCAGCAATTTTGCTTCGGATTTTTGATATGGGCTTGTCCATTAATTGTTTCTCTCTTTTTATTAGTTTATAAGTTGGTGATACATAAATATAAAGGGCACTTTGTGTTGTGTGATAATACTTTTTGGCATTGAAAAAGGCTTACTTAGGCCGAAAACAGTCTACCTTCTTTACTCCAGAAATAAAATTGGATTCCTCTAATAGTGCTGGCTGCTTGTTTGTGAGATTGTGATTTCAGACTTCATACCCTTTAGGAAAATACATGCTAGTGCGAAACCTGTTATTGTATCACCTTACTAGGTTTGTAAGGCCAATAGTTAACAATAGTCCCTATATGTAGGCTTTAGTCCCCAAATTACTTATGCCTTTGCCCAGATGTCTGGCTCCAAAAAGTCGGGAGGTATTGTGACTAGTAGGACAGGAGGTACCTGAAGGTCAATGTACTGCCAGGTTATGAAAGGATGCCCCTTTCTGTGTCAACTGACAACATGTCACTGGCCATCAGCCATACCCTTGGAATGACAGAGGGTGTCACAGAAGGAGCACATCTGTCCTGCTTGTCCTAGCACTGCATTCACCTACTAACTATTTGCAAAACAAGAAAGGGTTATGTCAAAACAGCAATGGCAGACAGTGGGGAAGCAGATGTCATACCCATAAGAGAAAGCCAGCAATTACCAAACTGTTCTCCCAACTGTCTATGTTTTGTAGAACATTATGAACACCCTGTCCCAATGTGTGGGTCTTTATCTGACTGTCATATATGGGCCGGTCCAGATGTCAGTCTGTGATTGTATGACAGCTATACCCACATGTAGCCTCCTAATACCATATAGCAGCACGAACTGTCTAAGGACCACAGCAAATGTAGTGGTGCAATGATGGGCAACCTGCTAAATAGGTGCACTCAGAGATGTGAAGTCCACAACGCTGTGTGTGATGTTACAGCATTTACACCACTTACAACAGAATTACAAATACAGAACAGCAGCCACTGTGGCCAAAGCCTGTGACTGGCCTACAGAAGGACAAAGAGACACACATAAGGGGAAGGGGAACCACTGGCCAGACAAATGGTGAATGTGCACACCAGAACAAGTTTTGCAGTAACATAGGTGCCCTGAATTATATGGAGTCAGTAAACATAACCTGCAAATACACAACACACACCCACATAAGTGGAGGCCTGCAACAACTCAAAACTCCAAGTAAAGGACACCTCAGAGGCAAACACACATGAAAACTCCACAAACCTACACACCACAGACCACGCATAGTCCACACACCAGGGTCTTGCAAACACTAAGGCCTTATCATACACCCACCATATTACTCATGGAAGACTCCACTGTGAGACACACAGATGTGCCACACACCAGGCAGGATATGGAGAAAGTCATGGTTACTTGTTTGTCATGTGCCATAATTTGCCATATCACACATGCACTCAAGTCACCCCACAACAGGTACTGGTATCACTCTGGCTTGGTCCATGGCAGTGTGAATGATGTCAGATGTACCTCCCAGACTATAGGAAGACAGACATGATTCAGCCTGCTGAATATGTGTCCCATGCAGGTATGACCCTAGCCTTAAGCAGCATCCTGCCGTCACCCAGAGTGATGACTCAATACAAAGAGAAAGCGGTGTCAGTAACACTTGGCTCACTTACTGGTGTCATTCCAGGGGGATCCACTGCCTGGCAGCCTGGGAACATATGATTGACAGAATGTGCTCCCTTGCCACAGATGGCCTGCATCTGTCTCACCTGGCCTACAGGCCTCTGGAAAAGGCCCATGCCTCACCCATACTGCCTTTGTAGGGAATGTCATGGGGTCCATACTACCAACATAACACTGTCTACAAAACGCAAATGAAAGGCCATGCTGGTAGATACTAGGAGCATATCTCTCAACCTTGTAGATCAAGAAATCTGGACAAAGCCATAAATAATGGGGGGATAAAGGCCCAAATATAGGGATACTTTTTAAATATTGCACTTATAATGTTAGAAAGTTGATAGAATAACTGTGTTTGTATTAGCATGAATTTTCTGAAGGGTATGAAGTCTGAAACTCAGATGTCTCTGTCATTATGTGGAAACTGATCAAATATATGAGGCATGAATATGGACATTCTGTGAAAATCTGTACAGTTGAGAGGTATGGCCAGGAGTCTAAACAGAGAAATGCACTCATTGCAGGCAGTCTTAACCCTGGAAATGGTGACATGTCTGTACTCACAGAACCTGGCCCACAGCCATGGAGAAAAACACATCTTTACCTGATCACACATCCTATCACACAACCAGACCACAAAATATGGGCAGCAAAGCCAAATGAGGTGGAGTATAAATTTATGTTAGACAGACACACACCTCTAGGTTGGTCAAGCAGTCTGACACAAACGAGACACTCCAAGTGCAGTCAACCATTGACAGGACACCTATGCAGATTATAGGTAGCTACAGGCCAACATATCTGACTCAGGACACCCACCCCACATATCTGGCCCTCTACAACTCTATCAGGATTCCAAACATCACCCTGATCCTGCCTGACTTATATTACCCGAACATGGATTGGAAATTAAACCATACCAGAACAGAAATGCAGCGACATTCCCCATCTTAGCAATGCTACATCCTTAGGACAGCCACTTGATGCACCCACAGGATGTGATACCTATGTCAGACTTGGCAATAACCAACATGATCAGCTGCTGCAGCACCCCTATGGTATCATCCTCCCAGTAAGATCTGACAGAAAAGTGGTCACATCATATCACCATCACTCCTGACCCCCCCTCTAGCTATGGTAAAAGGGAGATGTCCCACAAGCTGATCACAACCACCAGTGGGATGGTATAAACAGCTGAACAGCCCCTATCCCACCAGAGGAACAGGCACCAACTTACAAAATGACTATGCCAGCATATATATAGAGATGCATGAAATCAGGAACACCTGACAAGACAACATCACCATCTGCAAGGGAGAGTAAACCTGTCCACAAACATCTGCAATAAAGAAACTATATAACATAAGGATAACATTGCTAAACAGGACCAAGACAGAGCAGTTGCACAATTGGAAGTAATCACCCCTTAGCTTGAACAAACAAAGAAGAGCACCAGTGAAATCCACTAAAGGGAAAACCGAGTCCAAATTGCCCACATCTAAGACAGACAATAGTAAGGCCTTCCTCACATATATCAGCATTCCCAAAGGAAGCTCCCAGATCTGTGCAGAACTGGTGGCCAAGGACACCACATACACAAATGCCATAGATATAGCCAATCCACTGGTTGGCTGATTCAGTGGAATTGTCTTACCTCTCCCCCCCACATCATGGAAGCAGGACATCCCCAGTACCTGAACACCCAACCCTCATCACTAGGGAACAGGGCATCACTGCCCTCTCAAAGTCAAGAAGACAGCCTCCAGGTGACCTGAAGACATCCCAGGCTGCAACTTACAGGAACCCAGGCATGAACTAGCAGCATCATTATGCACCCTACACACACAAATTCTGATCACTGTCTTTGTCATGGCTGAGTGGCAAACAGACATTGTCATCTCTTCACACCAAGGTGGACTGTTCACCGATCCATGAAATGAAAGGCCCATCAGCCTAACTAGCCAGATCTGCAAGGCCATGCAATGGATTATCATGGATCTCATTAACAGGGACATTGGCAAAATCCAAATACATTACCCTACATGGTCTGCCATTCTCAGGGGAGGTATGGCAGTGTCAGCAATTAATCAGAGTAGGTTACACATATAAAAAGCACTTGTTAAGCTTTCTCTTACAGTGCTGTGTAATTAAGCAAGTCACCATTTTGGTCAGCCATTGGGCTCTTTTCTACTTGAGTGCTTGCCTCCTTCCCCTATAACCAAAGTACACTGACTCTTACATTTGTCTCTCTGACCCTAATTTTTACAGGTATACCTTGTACCTTTCTGGCTTTCGAGCACTCAGACATAGATTCCTGTTGAAAGCTTTACTTACTTGTCTGACATTTGAACAAGTAACCCTTGTAATAATCCTCAGAATTGTATACTGTTGGTCTGTCTTTCCTGCTAAACATAAGTAAAATTAAAGTGCTGAGTGCAAGTAACATTATGGTGCTGAGTGCAGATTTTAGGCCCTTACATTCAACTTATCTCTGGTGTGGTGTCTTGAGTCAATCAAGGTATTCCTCTAACCA
Source organism: Protopterus annectens (assembly GCF_019279795.1). Taxonomy (NCBI): domain Eukaryota; kingdom Metazoa; phylum Chordata; order Ceratodontiformes; family Protopteridae; genus Protopterus; species Protopterus annectens. The sequence goes on along the minus strand of NC_056746.1, from coordinate 1,407,813,538 downwards.
CTCCTACTGCCTTCTCTTTTCCCCCCACCCCCCTCTTTCCTCCTCATATAGGTTAAACTGTTACAGCTTAGTACAGGCATTGGTTCCTGCCTGCTACGCTTGCCCTCGCTTCGGTCAGGCTTGCTTCACACCCCACCCTACCGGCAAATCCCTCCTGTCCCTGTGCTGCTAAATCTATTGGTACTAGACCACACTCCACTTTTTTAAAGCAATCAGTAACAACTTGTCACTCAACAGCACCACCCTCAACCTGATACCACCAGTCCTCCAACTCTACTATTCCTTTTGCTTAAGTTTCAAGTCTCCTTCAGTAGGTATGCTATCACCCAAAATAGTCTTATTAACTCTACTTTTACCCCTTTTAATAATCCCATATCTCCTAACTGCCTGCAAACATCAGGATCACCCAGGTTTCCACTTCCCTAAATTCCAAACATCCATCCCATCTGCAGTAGATAATAATGCACCCTTACTCACTCCCCTAAATACTACCATCTTACTAGACCTAGTTACATTAGTCATAAACTAGACACTGTTACAAAACTTTATTCAAAATCTTGAAACTCATACTCAGGATACACTACAACCTCACAAAGGATGGCAATATCCACCCAAACCCTGGTCCATCCCCACCTGTTGCCCCTAACCCCCCTACATTATCCCCTACCACCATAGCTCCAACAAATAGACCTAACTCACTGCTGGCCTGCCATCTAAATATTAGGAGCATAAATAACAAAGCTCAGCAGCTGCATGCCCTCTTCATTCCCCAGATATATTATGCTTAACAGAAACGTGGCTAAAGCCTGCCATCAAGGACCATGAGATTCTGCCACCAGAGTACAGTATGTTTTGACTAGACCGTACCACGACAAAGGGTGGTGGGGTAGCCAGACTTTACAAGTCTATCCTATCGGTTAGCATGGACACCCAACAACCACCCCAGTTCAATAATGCTGAAATTCTTATCCCAAAACTACAAATTAATAAAAACAAAAATATAAACATTGTCTGTGTCTATATTCCCCCAGAGAGGAAGACAGAAACCTTAGAAGACTTCTTATATTGGTTATCCAATAACTACCCCCAAGAAACAATTGTTCTTGGGGATTTCAACATTGACTGGAACACTTGCTCTTGCAAAACTCCCACAATCCACATAAAACTCTATGGATTTACTCAAATCATAACCTCCCCCACCAGGACAGGAAAACCCAATAACAAGGAAACTACCCTAGACTGGATAAGTGTCAATAACTATCTTCAATCCTATTAATCAGGCACTTTGCCTGATGACCTAAGTGACCACTGTCTCACTTATGTAATCAAGCTCAAAGTAGACTGCTTCTACCAACCCACCTATAGAACATTAAGAAACAACAATAATTTTATTCTCACAATGTTTCAAAATGAACTTAAGGCATGCAACTGGTCAGTACTAAAAAGTCTCCCCTAGATCAAGCTGTGGCATACTTTAACACCAAATCCCTTGCTATTCTTAACTCCCATGCTCTCAGTCACTCTATTCGAACCAAAGTTAATATTGCACCATGGCTTTCTAAAGATGCCAAAACCAAAATTTGACTCAGAAACAAAGCATGGGCCACCTACCGAAAAACAAAAGCCACACTTGATCAACTAAGATTCAGACAGCTAAGGAATGACACCAAAAAATCCATAACCTTAGACAAAAAGAACCACTACTACCATCTGCTGCAAAAACACCAAAACAAACCTCAAAAGTTCTGGGCAGGAATAGCAAACTACTCCACCCAGGCCAAACCACCACTCCACACCCCTCAGTTTCCCAACAAAAATCCCCAGTAGATATTGTTAATAACTTCAACAGTTTCTTCACAGAGACTATCCAGTCTCTAGCCAGCCAACTCTCTCACAATGGCTCTAATTCTAATGCAGCCACACCCAGTACCCAAACATATTTTACCTTCCAACCTGTTCCTACTCAACTTATTCATGCCCTACTTAAGAAACTAAGACCCACCACCCTGGCTGATGACCTCCTCCCAGCAGACTATCTGCAAAAGGCTGCTGACAACATAGCATACCCCATCTCAATCTTGATCAACAGAGCTATATCTGAAGCTACTGTACCCACTATATGGAAAATCTTCCATGTCATACCTCTCCATAAATGAGGCAGTTCCAATGAGCTGTCAAACTTTAGACCCATAGCTATTCTGTTAACTCTAGCTAAAATTATGGAGATGTGTGTACACATACATCTCATGCACTACCTCACACAGAACAAGCTGTTGTCCAACTTTCAGCATGGCTTTAAGCCACACCACAGTACTACGTCTGCCTTCCTCTCTTTCTCTAATGTCATTAACAACAACCACAATAATAACAAACTATCCTCAGCACTCTTTCTAGATTTATCCAAGGATCTTGACATGGTTGACCACAAAATGCTTATAAATCCCTTGGAGGCCTTCTCCTTAAACAACCATGCACTCCAATGGTTTCAATCCTACCTGCAGGGCAGGCACCAGGCAGTCCTATGCAAGGAGAAGCTATCATCACACCTACACATCACATTAGGAGTCCCCCAGGGCTCAATATTAGGACCTCTTCTTTTCTCCATCTTTATCAACGACCGTCATTCAGTCATCCCAGATGCTACCTGCATTCAATATGTGTATGACTCCACCTTGATTTGCTCTGACACCTCACCAGCTACTTTATTCACATTACCACAAAATACCTTCAATACAGTGGAAAAATGGCTCTCAAATCAACATCTAATCCTAAACCCCAACAAAACTAAGCTGATCCTCTTCTCTCTAACATGCAGGACCCCCCTGCCATCCTTCAACATGACCACTAACAATGGCACTATCATCTCCCCAGAAGTCCAAACTAAACTACTGGGTGTCATAGTTGATAACAACCTGAAGTTTGATTCTCATATCAATCAAACTATCAAAACCATTAATAAAAAACTTGTCTCTCTTTACAGAATCAAACCTTTCCGTACCTCACTTACTTGAACTGCAATTGCCCATTCCCATCTACTATCAACTCTTCTCTACGCCTCACCTCTATTCTCCAACTTAAACACAACAGATCTTAATAAACTGTCATCCTGCTATAACCACATTGTTAGATTTGCTACTGGCACAGCCTACCCAACACACCACTGACACAACCTAAATCACCTAGGATGGCTTGAACTGCCAAGCCTACTGCAGTTCAACCACCTAATAGTGGCACATAAAGTCCTTCACCAACCAGAAAATACACCTGCACTAAAAAATATTATCAGCCCCTACACCAGCACCCAGCCACTGCAATCATCCACTAGACTCCTAGTTCAAACATACAAATCCAACTACTCAGCTGGGGACTCTCTCTTTGCCAACTCTGTTGGAAAAACATGGAACAAACTCCCAGCTGACTTGACCCTAGAACCCTCACTAAATCAATTCAAAAATAAACTCAAGAAATACTTCAAAACTCATTGGTTATGTCCTTACACTAACCTTGACTGGTGACCTCTCTATTTCTTAGGTGCCTTACCTTCAACTACTTCTAACTTTTTTCTACCACTCCATTTCAGGATGGGTCAATTGTATAACTGTTGCTTAATGTGTCTTAAACTTGAATGTAATGTTATGTATATATATAACTTTGAAAATAATGTTATGTTTTGTAAAGTGTTTTATAATAAGTTAGTACTATATGTGCTAAATGCTGGTATTGCTTATGACTGTAATCTGCTTGAAACTAGCATTTACTAAATGATCAATGTGTATTATTATCTTGGAGCTTTTCTACCTGGGCCTCCACTGAAAGATGGACATATATCCAGTCAGACTATCCCAGTCAAAAAATGTAAAATAAATAAATAAACTCTGGATGACTTCCCTGAAGCAGCCAACAAAGGCATGGATGAGGGAAAGATGGTGCACTCCAGCCACCTTGACTTGGCCAAAGCCTTATACACTATTCCCCACTTGGCCATAGTACATGAACTCTGTCAACTAGGCAACAATTCATATGTTACCAGATGGGAAGCAAACTGGTGCATTGATAGAACCCACATAATCATAATAGGGGGTAGCCAACTGAAACAGTACAACCGTACTGAGTGGCATACACTAGGGATTGTTCTGAGGGCCTCTGGTATGTTGGATATACGTCCCTGAGGTGCAGGCCAAATGGATGACCAAGTAGGCAGATGACTGCAAGCTGGGAGCAGACATCAATACCCAAAGTGATGTGGATGTCCTACAACAGGATCTCAGCAAAACAAATGACTGATGCCAGAAACATCGCCTCAAGCTGAATGTCTGCAGATGCATCAGCATCCCCTTTGGGGAGACTGACATCCCCACATATTATCACATTAACAGCAATGTCCTACATACACAATCAGTAGTGAGGTGTTTGGACACCCAGGTGGATAGCAACCTAAAGTGAAAGCACCATGTTGCCTCCATTGTATAGAAAGATTCATAGATGGAATAACTCAGATGTAAGGGTTGTCTATCCAGGGACAATGAGGTCATAAGATCCATATATGCTAACCTTATAAGGCCAATTATTTTGTTCAATGCCCCCTTCGGCATGTAACTCACAAAGCACATGCAGCAGCCAGAGAGACCACAGAGGTTCCTCACTGGGAGAATGCAGGACTACAAGCACCTACCCTACACAGATGGACTTTAACAGCACTGTTCCTCTACACAGTTCCATACTAACTCCGCAGAGGTGACCCCTGTCTGGCATACAAAGCAGTCCAGACCCAGCCTTGATGGATCTGTTGCACATCTGGAAGTCAAGGCCCACTAGATCTACCTGTATGCACAGCATCAACCTGGTTTGTGATATCAAGTACATGTCCCACACACTCCCCCATCTGTAGAATGCACTTCCTATCCAAACCAAGCCAAGTGCCTCAATATCCCTAGTGAAGTGCTCCCTGTATAAGTGCATGGGAAATAGAACATACAGTCCGGTGATTCCACATGTGGACCTGCCAGACAGTGGCTCTGGGTGCTGACATGTCTTAACCTGGGCTACATTCTCATCTGCGAGGGTTATAAGGGCTTCAGGGCCAATAGCCTACTAACCTCATATCAACTATTAACCTGTACACAGATGTCTGTCAGTGGTTTACCACATTACTCTGTACTGCTTTGCTATTGACATACCTGAAAATCACAGTGCTATGCGGAACATACCACACATAGAATGGACAACTTTGCCATTTGAATGCACTCTGTATCCACACCTATACCTCTCAACCTCCTACAGCAAGACATCTGGACAAGGTCATAAATAAAAGTGTGACAAAGGCCAATGATAGGCTTGTGTTTTAAATACTTGCCTTACAAACTTAGAAAGTTTGTAGAATAACAGGTTTTTCATTAGCATGTATTGGCTGAAGGTTATGAAGTCTGAAAAACAAATATTCCATCATTATTTTTTGAAATTCTCACTCTTTAAGTATATGCCACCCACTTGCCAGGAAGCCACAGGTGTATGGATAAATAATGGACAAACATCTGGACAATCTGGACAAACCTGTACTGTTGAGTGGTATGCCCACACCAGGGTATGACCTTCCAGGTAAGAAGAATACCACACAAGCAGGAGATCCCCAGCCTGAATATCACCAAGGTGCTGGACTGTTTACACAGCTTCATCAGTCAATCGTCTGTAGCCACACCTTTTAACTGCCCGGATTGTGCAAGAATGTCTAGTGTTTAGCTCATAATATTGGTCTGTGCATCATCCATCTTGTATTTCTCTGGTAAATCACTGTGATGATGTGAGGATTCCTGTTAGTAGGTAATGATGCACTACATAATAGTGTCAAACATCTCATATGTCAGAAAATGTCTGCTAAAACAAACTCTGTAACTCTAGCAACTCATACATTAATAAGAGAAATAGTTACAGTATCTCCCTATGTTTGGGCCATTGTCTCTCCATTTTGGCAGGCTATCTCCAGATATCTTGCACTAACAGGTTGAGAGGTATGTCTGTAGCACACAAAACCCCTGACTGGAGTACAACAGTCTCTGGAATGGAGTCCCACACTTACTATAGAAGGTCATATTGGGCACGCTTCTACATTTAGAGAAGTAAAGCCCATGTAAGAAACCACATCGGACTATATATCTGTATTGTGCAGATATATTTGCATACACACAGCTAAGTACACCTTAACTGTCTCCACACAAGCCCATCAGACAGGATCACCCAGAGCCAGCTGTAGGTGGCCCATATGTGCTATATATGCATCTGTTGTGTGTGATACACACACATATTTATGTGCAACATACTACAATATGTCAACTATACACACACACACATAGGCATGGGGAAGAGAGAGACAGCCAATGAGAGAGAGAGAGACACAGAGAGAGACACACACAGAGTGAGTCATACACAGTGATGTCCTGCTGCAGGCAGTTGCATACCAGTTGTAACCAGTTTCACATTCCAGTATGAAGGTGAGATCCATTGTGTGACAGTACTGAGGAGGGAGTTGTAATTTCACATCACCTGCCTGTGTGTGTGTTTGTGTGTGTGTGTGTGTGTGTGTGTGTGTGTGTGTGTGTGTGTGTGTGTGTGTGTGTGTGTGTGCGTGTGTGTGTGTGTGTGTGTGTGTGTGTGTGTGTGTGTGTGTGTGTGTGTGTGTGTGTGTGTGTGTGTGTGTGTGTGTGTGTGTGTGTGTGTGTGTAGGTTTATGTATTAGGAGGCCTTTCCCCATCCAGTGCACTTCCCATTGCCCTACTTTACAAGATCTGATGATGTAATTCACCTTAGAAGTACCTTTGGACTGGCCTCAGTCCTATAAGCTCTGTGGCATGCACGATAATTGTGTAACACTATAGTACAAATAACTGGATAGGTAGGAGTTCTAACTTCAGACCTGGCATATGCAAGTGTGGGTGTGTGTGGGAAGGTGTGTGTGTGTGTGTGTGTGTGTGTGTGTGTGTGTGTGTGTAGGAATGAGAGTTTTATTCCTTTCCCACCCAGTACACGTCAGTGCACTTCCCATTGCCCTACTTTACAAGATCTGCTGATGTCATTTACCCTAGAAGTACATTTGGATTAGAATCACCTCTATACAGCACTGTGGTGTGTGCGATAGTTGTGTAACACTGTAGTACAAATAACTAGATAGGTAGGGGTTCTAACCTCAGTCCTGGCAAATGTACGTGTGTGTGTGTGTGCGTGTGTGTGTGTGTGTGTGTGTGTGTGTGTGTGTGTGTGTGTGTGTGTGTGTTTTGTGTAGGAATAAGAGTTTTAGTCCTTTCCCACCCAGCACACTTCACATTGCCCTATTTTACAAGATCTACTGATGTCATTCAACTTAGAAGTACCTTTGGAAAGGCCTCAGTCATATAAGATCTGTAGCATGTGTGATAACTATGTAACACTATAGTACAAATAACTAGACAGGCAGGGGTTCTACTCTCAGTACTGACAAAAGTGTGTGTATAAGTTTGTAGGTTCATAGGATAAAGTATTTTGTGGACCTTCCCATCCACAACATGTCCCAGTGCCCCATTTTACAAGGGATGCTGATGTTATTCACCTTAAAAGTACTGTTGGATAACCCTCAGCCCTATAAGCTCTATGGTGTATGCAGTAATCATGTAATAGTATAGCCCAGATAACTAGATAGGTAGGAGTTCTAATCTCAGTCCTGGCAAATGTAAGTGTGTTTGCAAGTGTGTATATTTGTAGGATACAGTATTTTGAGGCCTTTCTCTCCCAGTACACTTCCGCATTGCCATACTTTACAACAACTGATGAGGGTATGCATCTTAGAAGTGCCTTGGGACACTCTTCAACCCTTTAAGCTTTGTGGCACATGCGATAACTGCATAATACTGTAGTACCAACAACTAGATATGTAGGGGTTCAAAACTCAATACTGGCAACTGTGTGTGTGTGTGTGTGTGTGTGTGTGTGTGTGTGTGTGTGTGTGTGTGTGTGTGTGTGTGTGTGTGTGTGTGTGTGTGTGTGTGTGTGTGTGTGTGTGTGTGTGTGTGTGTGTGTGTGTGTGTGTGTGTATGTGTGTGTGTGTGAGTGTTTGAGAACAGTATTCTCTGGGTTTGTGTGTTTGGCTGAGGCCATATCTTCTAGGGGTGTGGGTTTTACCATTTTGAGGTGTGTTCCACCCATTACACTTCCCACTACCCTCTTTACAAGGGCTGCTGATGTCATCCACCATAGAAGTACCTGTATACACTTCTCAGCCCTATAAGCCCTGTGCCACATGCAATGACTGTGTAATACTATAGTACAATTAATTTGATAGGCAGTGAGTCTAGCCTCAGTTCTGGCAAATGTGTGTGTGCGTATAAATATTTGCGTGTATATTTGTAGGATACAGTATTTTAAAGCCTTTCCCTCCCAGTTGCCCATTGCCATACTTTACAAGGTCTGGTGATGTTAGACACCTTAAAAGTACTTTGGGATACTGGCAGAACAATCTCAAAGGCACACCAATGGCAGAAAAATCCAAAATTCTGATGTAGGAAAAGACCTTTATTGTAGCAGAACTGCACCAAACAGTAAGCGCTTTCACGTTAAAATAACGCTTCTTCAGACTTCAATATCATATGATGGATTTCAAGCATTTAAATACTATGGTTAATAGAAGCTTAATTGATCAATCAAATAATTAATTGACAATATTTAAAGTGTCAGTGCTCAGAGCATATACTTACATACAAAACAGATAACAACAACATCAAATAAGAACATGGATTATATTAATATATGTAAAAAATCTAAATGTTAAAAAAAGCCTTCTAAAATTAGCATCAAAAACACTTATAACATATTAAAAACTTAATGCTTGTAAGCTTTAGCTGCTAAGAAAGGTTTCAAGGTAATTTTATCATTCAGGCCATACTTATGTGCCTGAAGTCTGAGAATCCAGGAAAAAAACCCCTTTTTTTTAAAACCCCAAATTTTTTTCTTTTTAACATTTTAATTAAAGGAAAAAAAAAAAAATTTTAAAGTTACCAAGGGGGTTTTTTTCCTCCCAAAAATGTTTTGGGGGCCAAAAATTGGTTCCCCCCCCCCTTTCCCAATTTTTTGGAAAGGGCCCCTTTAACCCCCTTTCCGGGGAAATTTTTTTCCTTGGGGGGGGGGGGGGGGGGTGACGACAAAAAAAAAAAAAAAAAAAAAAAAAAAAAAACTAAAAAAAGGTTTGAAGGGGAGGGGGTTTTGTTTTTGTGGGGGGGCACACAAAAACCCCTGACTGGACAACAGTCTCTGGAATGGAGTCCCACATTTAAAAGAAGGTCATATTGGGCGCTCTACATTTAGAAAGTAAAGCCCATGTGAAACCACATGGACTATATATCTGTATTGTGCAGATATTTTGCATACACAGCTAAAATTAACTGTCTCCACACAACCCATCAGACAGGATACCCAGAGCCAGCTGTAGGTGGCCCATAGGGCTATATCTGCATCTGTTGTGTGAACACACACATATTTATGGGCAACATATTAAATATTCAAAAACACACACACACAAGGCATGGGAAGAGAGAGACAGCCAATGAGAGAGAGAGACACAGAGAGAGACACACACAGAGTGAGTCATACACAGTGATGTCCTGCTGCAGGCGGGCATACCAGTTGTAACCAGTTTCACTTTCCCAGCATGAAGGTGAGATCCATTGGGGACAACTGAGGATTGTAATATCACATCACCTGTGTGTGTGTGTGTGTGTGTGTGTGTGTGTGTGTGTGTGTGTGTGTGTGTGTGTGTGTGTGTGTGTGTGTGTGTGTGTGTGTGTGTGTGTGTGTGTGTGTGTGTGTGTGTGTGTGTGTGTGTGTGTGTATGTGTGTGTGTGTTTTTAATTTGTATTAGGGGGCCCTTTTCCCCACAGTGCACTTCCCAGCCCTACTTTACAAGATCTGATGATGTAATTCACCTTAGAAGTACCTTTGGACTGGCCTCAGCCTATAAGCTCTTGGTGCGATAATTGTGTAACACTATAGTACAAATAACTGGATAGGTAGGGTTCTAATTCAGACCTGGCTTTGCAAGTGGGGGTGTGTGTAAGGGTGTGTGTGTGGGAAATAAGAGTTTTGTCCTTTCCACCCAGACACTTCCCATTGCCCTATTTACAAGATCTACGGGCATTAAACTTAGAAGTCCCTTTTGGAAACCTCAGTCTATAAGATCTGTAGCATGGGGAAACTATGTAACACTATAGTACAAATAACTAGAAGGCAGGGTTCTACCCCAGTCTGAAAAAAAGTGTGTGTATAAGTGTGAGTTCTAGGATAAAGTATTTTGTGGCTTCCCACATTCCCAGTGCCCTTTACAAGGCTGATGTTATTCATCTTAGAAGTGCCTTTGGGAAAACCTTTTAAAGCCCTATAAGCTTTGTGGTGTATGCATAATACTGTAGTACAATAACTAGATAGTAGGGGTTAAAAAATCTAAAGTCTGGCAAATGTGTGTGTGTGTGTGTGTATATTTGTGTGTATTTTGAGGTTCCTGATTTTGTCTTTGTGTGTGTTGTCTAAGTGCTTGGGTCTCCCCTTGTTTGTGTGCATGTAATGTAATACTGTGTCCAGTGTATGTGTGTGTTCTCATGTGTGTGTGTGTGTGTGTGTGTGTGTGTGTGTGTGTGTGTGTGTGTGTGTGTGTGTGTGTGTGGGGAGAACAGTATTCTCTGTTTGTGTGTTTGGCTGAGGCCATATTTTCTGGGTGTGGGTTTTACCATTTTGAGGTGTGTTCCATCCATTACTTTTCCCCACTACCCTCTTTACAAGGGCTGCTGATGTCATCCACCATAGAAGTCCCTTGTATACACTTTCAGCCCTATAAGCCCTGTGCACATGCAATAACTATGTAATACTATAGTACAATTAATTTGATAGGCAGTGAGTCTAGCCTCAGTTCTGGCAAATGTGTGTGTGCGTATAAATGTTTGTGTATATTTGTAGGATACAGTATTTTAAAGCCTTTCCCTCCCACCCATTGCCATACTTTACAAGGTCTGGTGATGTTAGACACCTTAAAAGTACTTTGGGATACTGGCAAACCAAATCTAAAGGCACACCAAGGGCATAAAATGGCAAAACTGATGTAGGAAAAACCTTTTTGTAGCAGAACTGCACCAAACAGTGGTTTTATAAATAACGCCTTCAGACTTCAATATCATGATGGATTTCAAGCATTTAAATACTGTGGTTAATAGAAGAAATCAATCAAATAATTAATTGACATTTAAAGTGCCAGTGCTAAAACATCTTACATACAAACAGAGAACAACAAATCAGATAAGAACATAACTAATATATGAAAAATCTAGTGCCATCAAAACCATCAAGACACTTATAACATATTAAAACTTAATGCTTAAAAGCTTTGCTAAGAAAGGTTTCAAGGTAATTTTATCATTCAGGTTTGTGTGCCTGGAGTCTAAGAATCCACCTATTCTCACCTCCCATTCTTGACATTTACTGTCAATCCTGACCAGTTCTAAGACTTTCAAGTGAGATTTGTCCATAACATGTGTTAAGGCATTAGTCATCTTCTTAATTAAGACTTTCTTTATGACAAAGTCTTTACCATAATATTTGAAAGTTGGCATTGGGCTAGATACACTAAGTTCTTAGATCTACAGTCAGCATAACGTTAAAAGTATATATTCTACTGTGGATGGATGAATGCATTTTCGTGTTATAAACCTGCATTGGTTGAAGTCGAAAGTACCTTCCTCTGTGATTTAAGATGTTCTATGTGTCCTTTCATAGCATAATAGTCTCTGGGGACCTCATGTTTTTATATGCTATGTTAGGTGCAACTAATGTCTTAATTCTCTCATCCATGGTTAGAATTTTCCAATTGTTCTCTATGATCTTTTATCTGACTGTTCCATTTGTAAAAGGTATAACAAGTCTTTTGGACTGACTTTTTATTATTGATGTCGGGTTTTATGATAAAATGGTGCCATCTGATCTCAACTCACCTGCCATGGTTATAGTCATGCACAACTTGCTTATTATCCCTCTTGATAAAATTAAAAACTGATTTTCAAGACTAGCTACAGTGGTCAACTGGATGAATGTCTGATTCATAACTTTTTGAATGGATGTGCGGGTGCATGCTGGTGGCATTTCCTCAGCATGTCTTCTACATGTCAATGCCATTGGGTCCCAGTTAACTGAACATCAAGAAATTGTATCATTCAGAATTGTCTGAAATTCTAAAAATTAGTTGTCCCATTCAGATAACTTATGAATTCAACCAAATGCTGCTTGTCCTTCCAAAAGCATCTACAACACATAGTGTTTATGTATAAAACTGTTTTTGCACATGCATCCCCAATATGCCAACACTAGGTTGGCAAGTGGTTCCATGTTTGAATTTTGCATAAACTCGTTTCTAATACATTTCAATGCCCATCTAAAATTTTACTGTTCATCAATTGAAGAATGCTAGGCTTCATATAAGATCTGTAGCATGTGTGATAACTATGTAACACTATAGTACAAATAACTAGACAGGCAGGGGTTCTACTCTCAGTACTGACAAAAGTGTGTGTATAAGTGTGTAGGTTCATAGGATAAAGTATTTTGTGGACCTTCCCATCCACAGCATGTCCCAGTGCCCCCTTTTACAAGGGCTGCTGATGTTATTCACCTTAAAAGTACTGTTGGACAACCCTCAGCCCTATAAGCTCTATGGTGTATGCAGTAATCATCTAGTAGTATAGCCCAGATAACTAGATAGATAGGAGTTCTAATCTCAGTCCTGGCAAATGTAAGTGTGTTTGCAAGTGTGTATATTTGTAGAATACAGTATTTTGAGGCCTTTCTCTCCCAGTACACTTCCCCATTGCCATACTTTACAACAGCTGATGAGGGTATGCATCTTAGAAGTGCCTTGGGACACTCTTCAACCCTTTAAGCTTTGTGGCACATGCGATAACTGCATAATACTGTAGTACCAGCAACTAGATATGTAGGGGTTCAAAACTCAATGCTGGCAACTGTGCGTGCATGTGTGTGTGTGTGTGTGTGTGTGTGTGTGTGTGTGTGTGTGTGTGTGTGTGAGAACAGTATTATCTGTGTGTGTGTGTTTGGCTGAGGCCATATTTTCTGGGGGTGTGGGTTTTACCATTTTGAGGTGTGTTCCATCCATTACATTTCCCACTACCCTCTTTACAAGGGCTGCTGATGTCATCCACCATAGAAGTACTTGTATACACTTTTCAGCCCTATAAGCCCTGTGCCACATGCAATAACTATGTAATACTATAGTACAATTAATTTGATAGGCAGTGAGTCTAGCCTCAGTTCTGGCAAATGTGTGTGTGCGTATAAATGTTTGTGTGTATATTTGTAGGATACAGTATTTTAAAGCCTTTCCCTCCCACCCATTGCCATACTTTACAAGGTCTGGTGATGTTAGACACCTTAAAAGTACTTTGGGATACTCTTCAACCCTATAAGGTCTATGGTGCATGCAATAACTGCATAACACTATGGTTTCAACAACTAGATGAGTAGGGGTTCTAAACTCAATATTGCAACTGTGTGTGTGTGTCTAAGAAGCATATTCCCAGTGACTGTTGTGTGTGTTGATATACCTTTTTAAGGCCTGCTGACTCCTCACCATGGCATTACTTTGCAGAGTCAGTTAATGGCATCTGCTGTACATGCAACATGTTAAACTGTACAGCCCATACCAGCCATCTGTACATATGTATATGGAATACCCTAATGTTTGCAACCAATATGTTGTCTGTGGTAACAATGGGCATTTATGAGACACATTGCCAAACTGTCACAGTCACTTTAGTGACAGCAGCAGACCTCATACCTGTCTGAAACATAATGTTGATAGCTGATAGACTGTTACCCTATCACTGTATCACATCACCTTGCAGCAGTCTACAGACAGACATCAGGTGAACGGCATTTGTGAAGCTGAGGCAAGCAGCAAATATTGGGCACACCTGTCACATATTGCTGTGACACACATGGGAAATGGATAGTGGAATAGGTCATGCAAGTGGATGCTCCTTCAAGGGTTTGTGTTGTTACATGACAATAGCTGTCATTAAACAACAATGTCAGTCTGTCATAGTTTTACCAGATGTTGGTGAGAAAAACACATGTACATAACCAATGTGAAGAAATCATGTGTCAGAGATCAGGACAATCTGCACAAATATGCAGAGGACAGAGGTACAGCCACCATGTGTACCCATACCTCCCAAGCTGTTGGATCAATGACTGTTCACAAAGCCATATATAATGGGGTGACAAAGGACACATAATAGGAACCCCTGTCAAGTATTGCTCTTACAAACATATAACAGTGATAGCAAAACAGGGTTTGCATTAGCATAGATGGTCTGAATGGTATGAAGTGTGTAATTCATAATATCTGCTATTATGTTGTGACTGCATCCTGCAATGGTTTGGCAACAATGTGTCAGACAGACAAAGGTGTATGAGAAAATGCACTACTGATATGTGGCATGTGTCAGGACAGTCTGTGTAAACTGTATGGTTGATAGGTATGTCTGAACCACCCTGTAAAGTGCAGTCCATGTTTGGCAAGGTGTAACCTGTGCTGACAACTGAAACAGTTAAAAGAGGTCCTAGAACTGTGGGGCAAGAAACATGTTATACAGGTCTATACTGATTGCATAGAGACGTGATTGCACATCAGAAGCATCTTAATGTCATGAGAAAAACTATACGTGAAAGTAATGTCACATAAAGAAGGTTTCCTACTACTATACCAGAAGACATCTGGTGTGTTGCACTTACCGTGGGCATGCTATGAGCTGTCAACTGTCACATTACTACAACTTGTGTCCCACACTCTACAATTGATAATGTCACACACACACATTGCGTGTTGCCTATATGTGTGCAATATGTGGACAAGAAAAGATCCTGTGGCTACTCTGTGCCCACAACACAGGTGAATATATTGGGGTTACGGTCATTGCTAGGCTTGTGATGGACCTAGTGCCAGTACTCTGGTAATCTCCTCTGTATGTATAAGTACAGAACACTGAGGTGACATGTATGAAGTCTAGCTGTCTGTGACAAGGGGTATGTATGGAAGGTCACACTGTCTGCCAACAGTGTCCCTCACACACCGTTGCATGCATACACATCTGGTAAACATGTACATATACAGCTGTACCTTGTCTATGAAACAGTTGATGTTTTTTCACTCTGCCATACTCCATGTTGGTAATGTCTGCAGGGCCACAGCCTGCAGACACACAGACACCTGGAACACAAACAGAATACAGCATGTCAGACTACATTCAGTCAGCAGTACTAACACCAATAATGTATCATAGCTAATAAGGTACATACACTTTGATGTGTACCCTTAAAAATGCAAGCAGACAGCACCTTACACAGCAACCCCAAAGCAGGACACTGCCACCACCATGCTTCATCATGAGGAATGATATTATTTTGGTGATGTGAAATGTTTTTGCACCAAACTTACCTTTTGGGATTGTGGCCAGACAGTTCAACCTTGGTCTCATTAGACCATAACACATTTTCCCGCAAGTTTTTGGGGGACTTGACATATTGTTTTCACATTTTAGCCAGGCCTGGATATTGTTCTGTGAGAGAAAAGGCTTCCATCTTCCAACCCTACCACATAGGCCTGACATATGGAGAATACGGAGATTTTTGTCACATGTAGTACACAACCAGTACTTTCCAGAAATTCCTGCAGCTACTGCAGTGTTGCTGTAGGTCTCCTGGCAGCCTTCCTGACCAGTTTTTGTCTTGTCATTTCATTAGATTTGAAGGGATGTCCAGTTCTTTGCAATGTCACTGTTGTCCCATATTTCCTCTCCTTTTTGATGACTGTCTTCACTGTGTTCCATGGTATATGCAAAGCTGTGGAACTGCTTTTGTATCCTTCCCCT
The DNA here is from genome assembly GCF_019279795.1 of Protopterus annectens. NCBI lineage: Eukaryota > Metazoa > Chordata > Ceratodontiformes > Protopteridae > Protopterus > Protopterus annectens. The sequence goes on along the minus strand of NC_056746.1, from coordinate 1,407,797,594 downwards.
GGCTGATGTCATTCAACAATGAGATCCCTTTGATGCTCTGTAAGTTCTCTGTGAACCATGGCTTTTGCTGTAGCAGGCAATTGAGTAAATGTCAGGGAAATCCTACTAGGACAGCTGACCATTATTTGGTGTTAATCTGAGTTTCTTTAATTGATGGCAGGGATGCATCCAAGAAGACTGAATGCTGTAATTAGATCAAAAGGTGCTTAAACAAAGTATTAGTTTAAAGCTGTGCACACTTATGCCTCCAGCTTATTGTACGTTTCTTATTTTTCTATTTGTTCCCCTAACAGATTTGTTTGTTTTTCAATTGAATTGTACAGGTTATAGGTCACATTAAAGGTGGGAAGAGTTTGAAATGCTTTATTGTGGTCTCACTTTTGTATATCACAAAAAAGCTGTGATTTTAACAGGGGTGGGTACACCTTTTCTATCCACTGTATAAGAGTAATATTTAAAATATGTCCCTAGTTTTGGGCCTTTGTCCCCCCCCCCCATTTTGTCAGTCTTTGTCCAGATTTCTTGCACTGACAGGTTGTGAGGTATGCTATATATATGTTACATCTCCTGCAAATAGGTCCCTGTGATGACCACTGTGATACAATGCAGTTAACCCCACCACAAGTGAGCATGCACATATCGCAATATGGCTAAGAGTGACAGTTGTGTGCATGGTAAAATGCATGGCTTTAACATGCCTGGGGTATTGGTGAGCCACAACAGGACACTTCCATACACACCGGCTTCAGGCTGCTGTCCCACATCCAGACCAGAGGGACCTATGTAGTTGTGGGAGAGAGGTATTTTCAGCAGACTCACATGTGGCATTAGTACAAGATGAATGCTGCTTTTCTGCACATGTACAGTGCAAGCACCAATACTGCACAATTTGCTGTCCTTCACCATAGATGTGCACTTCTGTGCATTAAAAAAACCCACCCACAACTGCGTTTTACCTGACATATGCATCTAGATACTCTACAGATGATAGTATGGCTGCTACAGTAGTAGATTGATGTCCACTGGGACCTTACTTGCACTGTCCTTGCCTGTTGTATGAGTGCCACCCACCTCCACAATATGGGTGTCTTGACTCTGCTGTTGTTGTGTGGTGGGCTCCCCAAGGTTGGCAAGGAGCTCTTCCATAGGTGTAAGTGGGGTCTGCATAGCAGGACCCCCACCTGTGGCTGTGAGGTCCCTGGCCATGGCAGCAGCCCTTCGGTGGGCATGATGGATGAGGACAGTCACATGTCTGACCTGTTTGTCAGATCATGATCCACATCTTTTACCCTGTGGATGAGGTCATCCCACAGGACAGTCCACTCCCACAGATGCATTTGGCTATGGCCAAACATCGCCTCATGGTGCTGGACTATGGTATCGATGATTGCTGATGTTTCTGTGTCTGAGTGTGGCAGCTGTCTGGCATGCTCATGTCACCTGGAAGACATAAACAGGGAAACACATCACAGGACCTCATACATTGGTCTATGTTATTTACAGAACCTGCACATCAATATTGACTAGCACTAGCCACCACTTATGACCACATCATACCCCTGTCATCTATCACCACAGTATGAGCTTGCATCGCACTCCTGGTCCTGATATGTCATGCTCACCCCAATGAGGGCCAGTAAATTGCATAATCCTCCATTCATCATTCACCTTTATGTGGAGGGATGACAGTGGCCGTCTTCCATGCAGATGGGCTGTCGATGGTGCTCAGGCTTTGTTTGACTACAGTGTGTAATGGAGCTGGGAGTACATGCCTGAGTTCTTGTAGAATGCAGACAGAGATATTATCAGGTCCAATGGAGACTTAATTTTCTTGCCTTTGAGTAGGCATTATGGACCTGCTCCCTGAAGATGAGGGGAGGGGTTCGGGTACTGTGCATATCCACTTATACTGATGTGGGGACAGAGGGGTGATGTTTTCACTTAACCTATCTGCAGCGGGTTGGCTATAGCTATGGCATGTGTGTATGTGGTGTGATTGCCCACCAGTACAGGGTGGATTGGGTTGTTGCCTCTGAGACTGAAGACATATGTGACGATGGCTTTGTGATTTGCCTTGGTGGATGTGTCCAATTTGTACTCATAATTAGCCTTACACTGATTCACCTGTGACCTTATATGCTTGTTCAGACTAAGGTGTACTTGCTTCCAAGTTGGTGCCTGCTCTTACTTGGCCCTATGCAGCCAATATAGTGACCTATCCTGTGGTTTGTGTATTCCTGCTGTCCACCGAAGGGGATTACTCTCCCTTGGTGGAGGTGGGATTTACAAGTCAGGTATTACTGTGCCCATACAGCTATGTAGGTCCTCATATAACCAATTGTATTGGGCATGGACACAAGGTCATAACAAAGTTGGACACTTCTCCAATTTCAAGCTGATAATCATGCTTATTCTAGTACCCATTTCTATTTCAGGGCAATGCAACAGCCAGTAGCTGTAGACAGTCTGTTGGATGCACTGAAACTATGATTACACATGTGCACAACATGTACAGCTTATTTACATTACATTTTGCATCTCATGTCTGTTGTTTTGAGGCTTTCAGCTACACCTCCTCATGCATACATGTGCTCAGGTAATACCTGATATACACTTCTGTTCTATGTCAGTATGACACAGTGTATTTGCACACTTGATGCTCAGTCATACCTCCCAACCTATTAGAGCAGGACATGTGGATGATGGCACACATAAATGGGGGCAATGGCCCACAATTAGTGACACCTTATTAATATTGCTGTAACACACTTAAGTCAGTTGATAGAACAGTAGGCTTTGCATTCACAGAAATACTCTGGAGAATGTCTGACATTCATGTGTATGCTATTATGTTCTGATGTCAGTCTTCACAGATTTGCCAATGATTTTCCAGACATAACACAACTCTATGAGGAAATGACTACAAATATGAGGCACACATGTGGTCATCATGCAGAACACTGGACAGTTGAATGGTATGAGCTCAGTATATCACATGCAGTTCAACACAAACTTCTGCAACAGTAGCTTACTATGCACATACCCAGAATAGGCCTCTTAGATTTGTAAGACAAACATGTGTATCATAGTTGTATTCACAAGTAACATAGATATTTACGACATCCCAGTAGCTAGCCTAGCAGTGTCACAGTCAGTACAGTTCAACAGACACATCAGTAGTAGTCATATGTGAGCCGTCCTTTCCTGGGGTGACTCAGGGGCCTGAGCTGTGATGAATGTCAGTGCAGACAGAGCCAGATGCTATGGCCACAGGTGCTATTCAGCAATATATCAGTACAGCACGTCTTGTTGAGACATATTTGTTTAACTTCATATTTCAAATTATTGCATACACCCTACTGCATTCCATAACAAGCTTACTTGTTTGACATACCTTTTTTCTAAGTATTCCAGTATTTTGTTTCTCTCTCTCTCTCTCTGTCTACAGATGTAGAGGGATAGACCTGTTTTGCATAGGCATCAGCTTGTCTTTTGTAGGTAATGCTCATGAGCAGGTGATGGCCTGTGCACCAGTTGGTGTCCCCCACTTGCTAACTGCATGCAGAACAGCTGTGTTGTTATTCCAGTAGCCAATGGCATGGCAACACACTCCTATAATTGAGTACTTCATGTGGACATTGTCCCTTTTCCTTGCCTGTGAGAAGGACATCATGGAGGTGTGTGAACTACAGCATCACAGAGGGCAGGTAGAAATGCATCTTAAAACAAGACATGTGGAGACAACCCAACAAAATCGGGGAGAAGTTTCCAGACTTAGGGACAGACTGTAAGTATTGCTATTATACAGTTGGAATAATGCTAGATTAACAGGGTTTGTGTGCACATGCCTTTTCTGTGTGATTTCAAGTCTGACAGTGTTATGTGGATGACATAACTGTCAACTGTAAGGCTATCCGAAGAATGGCCAGAGGTTTGACTCTTATGTTTGGTCTGTTCCTCAGACAGTTTTTGTCCTAGGCAAATCAGGAGGATACTGTGGGGATTGCATTCAGTAAATGCTAACATCAATTTGTGTTTCTGAATTCATATCCCGCAGATAAGATATGTTACAACAAACCCTGTTACACCAACAACTTTATCTGTTGATAACAGCAATATTTCAAATATGCCCCTGTTTTTGGGCCTCTGTCCCCCAATTATGTCATGCTTTGTCCAGATGTCATGCACTAAGAGGTTGATAGGTATGGTATATCATTATTTAGTGCCTTCATTCATGACATCGTCCCAGTGATGTAGCAGAATCCCAGACATGTTATGAGGAAGAGGTCATATATATGAGGCCAAATCATAGACATTCTTTGGGTATCTGTAAAGTTCAAAGGTCTGTGCATGTCTGTACATTGTTAACAGATTGTCAGGATTGTGTAACAATGTAGTGTGTAATGTTAGTTGGGCTGTGTAGGGAGAGGGTTAGATGTGAGTGTCATGAGTCCTTTTCTATCTGACTGTGCATGCTGCTCCAGTTTCTGGCAGTCTATCAGCTGCATATATTTGTAGTGGCAGACTGAGGCATGTCCCATACCACCTCAGGATTCCTACTACAATGTGACTTGGGGCAGTATATTTAGGGGTGGTGTGTGAGTGGCAAACAGGAAATATTTGTTCACACAGTCGTTATTCTCTAGTGTTCAGTTGACTTACTGGTATGTCACTGTGACTGTGGTGCAATTGGTTGTGGGTATTCACTTTCACACTGGTGTCTGTTTTTCACTCCTGTTACATCCCTGTAGTGCCTGATATATTTGCAAATGCATGTGCAATTCCCCATAGCTGATATGGGGTAGTGTTGTGTCAGTCTGACTGTAGTTTGGATGGTGCTTGGTGACATTCTTGGCAGCTCAGTGTAGTTTCCCTAATTTTATGTTATGTCCAGATATTCATAGGATGTCCAGTTGTCTGGCTGATATCTTTGGTCTGGTCCGCATAACTGTTGTGTATTTCTGTCAAATCAGTGGGATGATGTGCAGATTGGAGTCAGTAACTAATGAGAAGCAATTGAGTCTCCGACCTGTGATATTTCAGACAATATATGTTAGAACAGACGGTGTTACTGCACCAACTTTCTCAGCTTATCTACTCAAATATTTTAGATAAGTCCCTATTTTCATGGCTTTGTCCCCCCACTTTGTTAAGCTTGGTCCAGATTTGTTGCACTAAGGGGTTCTGAGTATACCTCTCACATGCTCGAATTGTCACAGAATGTCCAAGTTTTTGTCTCATATTTTTGTTTTTTTCCATAAATTATTTGTGTTTTTCTGGTAAATAAATGTGATAATCTGAGGATTTATGTCAGTAAATAATGATGTACATTTCAGTGTCAGACCTCATATCCTTCAGAAAATGTATGCTGTAACAAACCCTGTTGCTCTTGCAACTTTCTAAGCTTATAGGAAAGATATTTAGAATATGTCCCTATTTTTGGCCCATTGTCCACCCATTTTGACAGCCTTTGTACAGATTTCTTGCAATAAGAGGTTGAGAGGTATGATGCTGAAGTATGACTGCACTAAATGTCATATACACACATTTATAGATGTATATCTATATATAGCTATATCTATATCTATCTATATAAACATATATATATATATATATATATATATATATATATATATATATAGGTATACCTGATAACGCCAACATGCTAAAACACCAACAACGAAATCACTAACACCACAAAACCAAAAGTTCAAAAGCACAAAACTTTACAAGCCTGACAAACCACAATCTCGACAATCAACAAACAAAACAAATCCCCTGTCCAAAAACCATACAAACAACACAAGCACAGCAAAAACCTTACAAACCTCCATGAAACCTTACATACACAACTATCTATGCACTAACCTTAACCCGAACCCTAACCCTAAGGTCCACCACTATTGCACACTCACCTAACCCGCGCCTAACCCTAATTCACTTAACCCACCCCTAACTCTGCAGTCTGTCACTATCACACACTCACCTGACCTGCGCCCTAACCCTAACTCACTTAATCCGCCCCTAACCCTAACCCCACACTTACCTTAACGCGTCAGTGTTCTCAGCGTCGGCATTTTCAACTGTCGATCATCTCTGTTGTCGATCTTCTGGTGTCGGTGTTCTCATCATTGGCATTTTGCAGTTTTGGCGTTATCAGGTAGACCCATATATATATATATATATATATATATATATATATATATATATATATATATATATATATATATATATATAAAAATGTTATGTATATATGATTTCATATATATGTATCTCCATGGTTCCACTTTATAATCTCGAAATACTGAAATCTGAAATTTCAGTATCACAAGACCATAAAGTTGAATTTTTAAAATCGCGAAACTTCATAACTGTGAATCCGGAAATGTCAAATTCATGGTTATGGTATGGTATTCCGATATTTGTCATGGGATGGAGTGTGTTCAGCATGTATGGTTTAGTGTGTGGATTTGGCTGGTATGTAAGGTAAGTGTGTATTTTGTTAGGGTTTTAGGTATTTGTTTGAGTGTATGTGATTGTGCTTGGAAGTTTTATGTGTGGGTTAGGGTAGGCAGGTAAAAGTATGTGTTTAAGTGTTGAAAGTGGTGGTGTTTGTATATTTGTGATGTTGTGATGTGTGTGTGTGTGTGAGGGTACTGTAGAGTGTCTAGTGGTGAGTTTGCTGTCTTTTTCTGTTTGGTGCAATCCTGGAGTTAGTATATATATATATATATATATATATATATATATATATATATATATATATATATATATATATATATATATATATATATATATATATATATATAAATGGGGGTGTGGGGCACAGCCCCCAACAAGGAGGGGTGCAGGGGGGCTTGCCCTCCTGCTTATATGTAGTGTAGGTTTGTTGATTTGTGTTTTTGTGTTTGTGTGTGTTTTGTTTGTTTATTTGTTGTAGTGTGGGTAGGATGGTGCATGTGTTGTGTGGTGTATGGTGTGTTTATGTTGTTGATTTTGTGTTTCACAATTTTGGGGTTTCGGGATTTCAAGAGTTTGACTTTATGGTATTGAGATACTGAAATTCAAGATTTCCATATTTCAGGATTATAAAGTGGAACCATATCCATATATATATTTATCATCTCCAGTCCAGCTGGTGAATCTGGGAATTTTGAGGCAATGTTACAACTGCCTCATGTACACGGACAACCCTCTCCTCCTCCAAACAGGTTCAAATATATGTGAGAGATGCAACTATTTAGCCAAACTGGAGGCTGAGCTCTCTCATCTCAAATCTGGTGTAACCAGTCAGGAGAAGGTGACCTCACACAACACAATTCCAGTATCACATAGTCCCACCACATCAGCGAACCAAACACATAAATTCACAAAAACATACTCGGAGGCTCTAAATAAAAATCTACCTAAGCAACAGAGATCTCCAAAGCAGACATCCAAGCAAACACTACCTCAAAACAAAACACGCACAACACATAGCCCACAAAGTCAGTGTGCCAAGCAGCCACAGCCCTTAAGGCTGAATAACACACCTGATACTCTTGTAATAGGTGACTCTATTGTCAGACACACTGACGTCCCGCTCACCAGGCTGAATAAAGAGAAGATCACGGTGAGCTTCCTGTCGGGTGCTAGGATCCACCACATAACACAAGCACTCAGGTCACTCCAAAGCAAATACAAATATGACTCAGTCATTGTACATGCTGGTGTAAATGACCTGAAACGTACCTCCCTGGACTACATGAAAAGAGACATAGAGGAGCTCTCTGATCATGTAGCCCAGGCTGGTATGACCCTGACCTTGAGCAGCATCTTACCCTCACCTAGAATGATGCCACAGTACAAAGACAAAATGATCAATTTTAACAATTGGCTATAATTTTGGTGTCATTCAAAGGGGATCCAGTGTCTGTCAGCCTGGGATGACATGCTTCCTGTCACGGCTTTCAGATACTGGCAAAGGCTCCCCTGGGGGCTCAAAAACCCACCACATAATAATGCTTGCCAGAAGTCTTAACCTCAAGATGCTGGTTCAAGGCTCCAGAGAGCACCCCAGCACTACCAGGCTATACCTCATATCCCCAACCCCACCAGGGAGGGAGTTTCCATATAGGATATCCACACCCAGGTTAGTGGCATTGATCCATGTGCAGCTGCTTTTCAGTTTATGGCATCCTACAGACCACCCTCCAAAGTCAGGAATCCCACTTTTCCTGAAAACATTGGAGATCTCTCAAACACCATTATATTAGGCGACTTCAACTACCCAAACATTGACTGGGAGCACTACTCAAGCCGCCCAAAGGTTCCTAGGAAATATAAACTCAAATGCTATGGGACAACTAGTACATGATCATTACCAACATGGGGACTCTATGAGTATATCCCTCATTGGTAAGATCAGACCATAAATTAATTTCTGGATGTCCACATCCACCAGCCCAGAAAACCATAGTGAAAAACTTCTCAAAGTGAACTTTCTCACTTCGGAATCCTTCAAGGCCCCAGGGCCAGTGGAAACTACGCCCAAACTGCAGAATCCCATATAAATGCATTCTATGGACATCTCCAGGAATGCATGGATCAACAAAATCAAGACCCAATCATCCAAAGGCAGGCGTCCAGTCTGGTGGACCATAAATAAACTGTACAACAGAAGGAGGAAGCTACTACATGATAGAGCAAAATCCCTAATAGAGAAGGCATCTCTGATCAGTACTAGCAAAATTACAATCCCTCATAAAATCCTCCAAGGTGAGAAAATTGCACAGGACACCAAAGACAATCATAAGGCTTTTTTCAGTTATGTTAGGAACCTGGGATGCAACTCCCAGACTTGTTCTGAGTTGATTCTAAATGACAAAAATACACTGAACCCACAGACATTGCCAATATCCTGGCAGACAGGTTCAGTGCAAACTTCTCCACCCCCAAAAGAGCAAGTATCTATCGGCAGAGGCTGCCTCCCAAACATCTCTGATGCTCATGTGAAGGCTGCCCTCTCCAAAGCAAAAAACACTGCTTCCATGGGACCGGATGGCATCCCAGGTTGCGTCCTACATGAACTCCAAGAGGAACTAATCCCTCAAATAAACAGCTATACAATCTCAGCCTCACTACAGGATATGTGCCCACAGAATGGCGTACAGCAACAGTGGTCCCACTCCACAAAGGTGGAGCCTCTACGGACCCTGGAAACTATCGCCCCATAAGCCTGACTAGCTTAGTCTGCAAGGCTATGGAGAGGATCATCATGGAGCTCATAAACAAAGACATTGGGGACCTACAGACACTAGATCCTACCCAGTTCGGCTTTGTCAAGGGCAGATCCTGCCTTCTGAACCTGGATGATTTCTTCGAAACAGTCAACAAAGCCATAGATGAAGGGAAGGTAGTCCACACAGCCTATCTGGACCTTGCAAAGGCATTTGACACAATACCCCACTCGAGCATCATAGATAAGCTATCCAGCTTAAATATAAACCCCTATGTCACAAGATGGGTCGCAAACTGGCTCAAAGACAGAACCCACAGAGTGAGAGTTGCTGGAGCCATGTCAGACTCGAAACCGGTCACAAGTGGCATCCCACAGGGTTCTGTCCTGGGACCACTCTTGTTCGGTATATACTTTTCCGAGGTACAGGCAAACGTGGGAGGACTATGGCTCACCAAGTTCGTAGACGACTGCAAACTGGGCACCATAATTGACTCTCCAGCTGACACAAACATCCTTCAAAAAGGTCTCACAGAGACAGATAACTGGTGCCAGCGCCATTGTTTAAAGCTAAATGCCAAAAAATGTATAGTCATACCCTTTGGCAAAAACAATGTGCCCACAAATTACCACATAGGCGGAAACCCATTAAGTACAGAGAAAGTTATTTGGGACCTGGAGACCCAAGTTGATAGCAATCTCTCCTTTGAAAACCACATTGCCAAAGTGGTTAGAAAGAACTTCTACATAGCCCACCTCATCACGAAGGGTTTCACATCTAGATCAAGAGAGGTAATCGTGCCCCTTTATTCATCCCTCATCAGGCCCATCATAGAATACAATGCCCCTTTTGGGATGTACCTTACCCGACACTTGCAGCAATAAGAAAGACCCCAAAAGTATCTCACCAAGAGGATCAAGGGTCTCAAACAGATGCTATATGCTGCTCGGTTAAAAAAACTCCAGCTCTACTCAGTTGCATACCGCCTACTTCGAGGCGATCTATGCCTGACATACAAAGGTATGTCAAATCCAGAATTAATGGACATGCTCCACCTCAGTAAATCTAAATCCCTTAGAGCCACACGCTCGAGGGACGTGAACCTCAACACAGAAATAAATAGAACTTGCTGGAGGGACAGGTTCATAACCCAGAGGCTCCCTTCGCTCTGGAGTAGCATTCCAGTTCATGTGAGGCAGAGCACCTCACTGAATCTCTTCAAGAAGAATCTCTATAGGTGGATGGGGGATCGTAGGTTTGTCTCAGGGATTACTCCCGTGTCACTATTAGACAGAGGCACAGTAAACTAAACCTTAAAAAGGGCACAGTATACTCAAATCAAGGGGTGGCATAAGCCATACAGAATCGGGCTAGGCTTATAATTGCCCCAGGGCAGATAGCCTAGTATGAACCTATGAACCTGTGTGTGTGTGTGTGTGTGTGTGTGTGTGTGTGTGTGTGTGTGTGTGTGTGTGTGTGTGTGTGTGTATTTACAAGATCTGACTGATTCCACAAAGTTTTTTCCCTAATGTTGAATGACTCTACTGCATGATATGTTTGAAAAAGCATCAGAAATTCATACAGCTCAAGTGGTGTAGAAGTACATTGCTCTGACTATAGTGTTGAGTTTCCTGGGTTCAAGACTTTGCAGCGCTGGTTATTTTGTTGTTGGACAGAACAAGGGCTGGTGGAGACAGAGTGATTAAAGCACTTTTAAGCAGGTTTGCATTGTTTTGTGCAAAGCTAAGAAATTCTAACAAATGCTTAAGTCCTCTTAGTTTCTCTTAACGGTGCTTACTCCTACTTACTCCAGCACTAATTTTAATTAAAGGAAAAAAAAGGGTTATAGGAAAGTGGTGAAATGGAGGCAAGCAGGGGGTAAAATATTAGGTAAACCAGCTAGGGATGTGCAGGACAGCTGTAGCAAAGGACAATAGCTCTACATTTCTTCTGCAGCAACCACTGTGACTGATGTGGCAAATTTAGAATTTACAGCCTCATACCCCACAGGGATGGGTGCTGGCAACATACATATGTACAGTAATTTGGTTGTAGATTGATTTACATCACTGAACATCGTGGCAAAATGTAGACCTATGTATGGGGCAATGATTTTTTTTGCAAGACAAATGCCCCTTTTTTTTTAAGATGAGAGTGGGATGTTGGGGAAGGGCTGTAGGTATGTTTGGGGAGGTAATTAGGGTAGGATATGTTGCATTTGCAGACAGACAAGACACACAAGACAGTAGATGGGGTAGTATATCATGCATGAGGGGAGTAAACATCTTGGATGGATAGGGTGGTTGGGAATTAAAGCCCCATTAGCCCCCCAATGGATACAGTGGGACTGAGGTCCCCACCCATGAGCAGTCACCACTGCACCTTCACGGCCCCAAAGGTGGTTGTGCTGGAGCTGGACAACAGGTGCAGCCTGCCCCTTCAGGTGCGTCAGGCGACCCTCCATCTGCTGTAGATGTCCGTCCAACTCAGACCGGATGACACTGCACACCATACCCTGGAACTTGAGGCGGGTGACAGGCTCCTCTCCGAGCCTGCACCCAGGGGGGACAGGCCCCATCCCTTGAGGCAGTTTCACCCAAAGGTGTGCACAACCAGCTGATGAGGAATTTCAGGTTGGGTCCCAGACGTGCTGGGGCCAGGTGCCATGGCCAGATGGGGTGGGACAGGCGGATCCACCTGCATTCCCAAATGTGCTATGGTGTTGAGGTTATCCAAGATATATTGGTTAGTCATGAACAAAACATTTCAAAATTAGTTATAACAGCATGCATGGGTGTTCCAATTAACTCAAGCCAACAGATTTGAAACAGTTGCATAGCAAACATAACACATGCATAGATGGAACAACAGTAAGCATATTAAAAGCATGCAAGTTACATTGACGGCAACAGGCCACCAATAATAGTATTTGTACAAGGTATATTAATATGCAACCAATTAAATATATGAACAATAATAGAACACAAGTCCCAACAACAGGTTTTGAGAACAACATACCCGTAGTATATGAATAATAATTATTGATGCAGATGAGGGGTGGGTGGAGAGAAAAAAGTCCATTAACAACTGTATAGGCTTCCATTTTTCACAACAGTACTAAATACTTTACAGGTCTGCCCTCACTTTACATCTACCTTTGGCCCATAGATTCTGTAGCACATACATACCCATTAGACTTTCAACCTGTAACGGTGTGGAGCAGACTGTGAGGACATTAGCTACATTACTGGAGGGGGCTTGTACATGTCAGTGTTACATAGTTGACAGAGAAGGGGTACCCTGCACTGATGTTGTGTGAGTCTGCTCCTGGCATACTTCCCTGGATTCCTGTCTGTGTCCAATGTTATTGGCAGCAGTGACCACTAGCAGTGACAATGTGACACTTGAGGGACATGTATCAGGGAGAGTGTATGGTGTATGTACCTATCCCACTGTCATTTGCAGGCATATGGGTTTGGACAGTGGAACAGTTGTACACAGTGTATTAGTATTCCCATCATACAGCTACTATACACATTTCTTTACCTATAAGACCTGTGGAGAAAATATCTGTTAACACTTTCGGACTGTTTCTACAAATATTCAGGATTTCTTTAGTGTATATATGCACACATCTCAGTACCACTCCGTGGATTTGAACAGTGTCTTCGTGTGTGAAAATGAACAACAGGGCTATTGGTCATCACACTGAGTTACTGGGAAGCTGATGTTGATTGATTTCTGTCTAATACTCTCTGGGTTAGGCAGTCTGACCTTGTAATCCTGACATTCATGCATGGCAGATAGTTATTGTACTGTGTATTAATCCTTTGAAATGATACTATCTGGAAAGCAAAGGTTAACACAAAATGCAATGCTGCAGGGGACACACTATAATACTGCAGACATTACTATTCAGGGTTCAGAACGTAGTGCATGCAAGATTTCATTTTCCTTTATATCTTGGTTACAGCTCCACATTCTACTGTTTTGCATAAAAGCTGGTTCTCAGAATAGCCTCAGTTACTTCATGCTGTCAGTGCCATATTTGCTGTGATGAACCTGTACACATTCTGTGTCTACAACAACATACCAGAGTAAGCACAACAGTTTCTGTTATACATCTTTATTACAGTACTTTTATTAATGGATATCCTGTGAATCAATATTAGTGTGACAAATGTCATTTATTCATTAGACCCAGTACACACTATTCCTACTGGCAGTAAACAATATACTCCTTCTACTTTATGCCACTATATCCTGTAAGTTAGATCTGCACTCACCAGCCTGTCGATGCAACCATGTCAGCATGTCTTCATGGGGTTCAATGTTACTAGCCCTCTCCGCTGCAGCTGTAGGGGTGAGAAACAAACATTATGCATACCTATCTATCACATACTCAGGCTAGAATTTGGTATACCTATATCTCTGATACTTACAAACTGCTGGAGCATGGTTGTCCAGAGCATCATGGATCCGTTGGGCCATGAGCACCCCCTTCCTCTGCTTCGGGTCGTCATAGTGATGCTGTACCTGCTCACCAGTTCGGGGATACCAGTGGCACTGGTGAAACTTAAACCAGCTAAGCAGAGCTAACCACTGCTTACCATTGCTCACTTTTCATTTTTAAAAAAATATCAGGATTATGACTTCATTTATCATTACTGACATATTATTAAGTGTATATGATTTACTTTAAATGATGTCCCTCTATGTACTTTCATTACATTTTAGAATTGACGAAGGCACAGAAAACTTGGTAAAACAGCAACACAGGCCCCCAGACACAGCAGTATCCACTCACGACTTTAATAAAATCTTCACAAAGGGAACTTTAAGCGCTTTTCGTCTGCTCTCAAAGCAGACTTCATCAAAAGTGATTTTTACAAACACATTTCATAGTTTAAATAGTCATTTAGTACCAAACAATGTGGGCTAATTAAAACCTTTAAAGGAACACCACATAACTAATCATGGGACATTCACTGAATTAAAAATAAACACCAACTTACTCGAATATAAAAGTACATAGTATACTTTAAAACAAAAAAAAAAATAATTATACCTAACACAAGAGTGTTCCCCGGTAAAGTGCAACCTTAAAGAACATACTGTTTAACTATGCAGACTTTCTAATTTAAAAGTACCACAAATAATCATTCAACTGATTAAACCAAAACTGTCAAACCACAAAAAAAAATTAAAGATATTTAAGTATGGTAGTAAAGTCAAGTTAGACCTTTCAAAGCATTAAGCAACTACAATTTGACCATTTTATCTCAACAGGCTCTTCAATTTCAAAATGCTGCTGATAGAAGTGAACTCATTCAAGCTGGGGATGTTACCGGTATCTAGTTTGATTTGCCACTTAAGTTCTAATTCTTCTAATTTCAGGGGAAATTTGTCCTCCTCTAATACTGTATTCCACCTTGCCAATGGCCAAAAACTTAAACTTATGGTCATTATTAGAATGAATATGCTTTGCCAAGGCATTATCAGGCTTATTACGATTAATGGCATACTCTTGTTTTAGGTATAATTAATTTTTTTTGTTTTAAAGTATAGTATGTACTTTTATATTCGAGTAAGTTGGTGTTTATTTTCAATTCAGTGTATGTCCCATGATTAGTTATGTAGTGTTCCTTTAAAGGTTTTAATTATCCTGCGTTTTTTGGTACTAAATGACTATTTAAACTATGAAATGTGTTTGTTAAAATCACTTCTGATGAAGTCTGCTTTGAGAGCAGACGAAAAGTGCTTAAAGTTCCCTTTGTGAAGATTTTATTAAAGTTGTGAGTGGATACTACTGTGTCTGGGGGCCTGTGTTTCTACTTTCATTACATTACCTTGGAGTGTAACTTTACTGTATGGGACACTTGTGTATACATGGGGTGATTTCACATGTTATATGCACTCACACTTACATTTTGAACAAGCTACACTACCCTGGTTAACAAATATAAATTACTACATAATTTAAAGCAAAAAAAGATAAGTTTAACAATGCTTTAAAATGTAAAAATGAAGTGTTTGTCTTGGTACTTGAACCGTGAAGGCCTGCATATAAAGCCAGGACTCTAACCACTATGCAATCTCATCATTAGGATTTTAGCTGTATATTTTTACTTATCTCCTATGGGATGTTTAAGCAATGCTGAGCAGAGGGCCCTAATGCGCAAACCCACTCAGCTATGCTTAAACATACCTTAGACTGGAAATATAATTAATAAACCCCTTTTATTTGCATGTATCTCTACTCTTTATCTGCCACAGAAAGGAAAATTGTAAGGGCCACATAGGGACAGATTTTAAATATTGCTCTTACAAACTTATAAAGTTGTTAGAAAAATAGGTATTGCTTTAGCATGACATTAACATGAGGCAGCATACCTATCAACTGTACAGATTTTTGCAGACTGTTCAGCTTATTGCCTCATATATTTGGTCCATTTCTCATGTGACTGTGGTTTTCTAGCACATCATTGTCAAATCACTCAGGGTTTACATCAGAACATACTGACAGACATTTCGGTTTCAGACTTCATACCCTTAAGACAGTCCATGCTAATGCAACTCCTGTTATTCTATGAACTTTCCAAGTTTGTAAGAGCAATATTTAAAATCTGTCCCTATTTTTGGGCCTTTGTCCTCCCATTATTTATGGCTCTGTACAGATTTCTTGCTCTAGGAAGTTGAGAGGTTTCTGAGGCAGGCATCTGGGTATTCTGCAAAAACCTGTAGTTGAGAAGAATGGCCGTATGGCTCTTTCACAATGCAGGGGGTGTGTTACAGTACATGCCACACACCCCCTGCATTGCTTCCTATTAGGATAGATTCTTTCAGTGTCCGCAGGCACTGACAGCACTTGCAAAGTGCCATGTGGCACTTTGACAATGCAGGGGGTGTCAATGCTTCCTGTCCAGAATTCCTGGTTTCAGTGTCTGCAGACACTGAAAGCACTTGCAAAGTGCCTGTGTGACAGAACCTGTCACACACCACCTGCATTAATTTTTGCTCCCCTATCTATTTCAGTGTCAGCGGACACTGTTTTACTAATTTATATGATTTCAGTGTCCACAGACACTGAAATGCATTTAAAAAGTGCTGGGTTGTGTTCGATGTGTGTACACTATTTAAACACTCCCCCTGCACTCAGTAGTGTTCGTGTCCGTTTAGCCTTAGCAGTAGCGCACCTTCCTAAATATGCAAGGTGCGCTGCTGTTAAAGCTAAGGGGAAACAGATATGGTTCACTCCATGCAGGAATAGCACTATTCCTGCACGGAGTTTATTGAGTCCCAGGGAAAGTCTTGATTATTACTGTCAACATAAATCTGTGAAACATTGCATTATTGCATTGATGCAGGAAGAAACTGGAAACAAATATATATTAACCTAAGCTGCATAAACATCCTGCTATGATCTTATTTTCCTGGAAAGCTATGTTTTTGTGTTTTATCCATAATGTACTATGAGGATGCAACTGTTTAGATTAGTTCACCCTGGTTTATGCTATCGGAGCTCAATTCCATTTACTTAGTAGGAAAGTACTGAGAAATACTACTAAGTCTGAGAATTTTCAGTAAAAGAGCCTGTAACTGGTTTGCAGTGACACATTCATATTTTTTTTCTACATATGTGATTTTCATTCTGTAAAAAAATGCTTGCAGAAAATATAAAGAAAAAAAGCTGAGATAAGATAGCATGCTTAAAAGGACAGACTTTTACAAATTAAACTTTTCCGTTCTTTCTTTTTCTTTCTTTCTTTGTTGCCTTGTTTCTTTATTCCCTTCCACAATCTGAGCCAGAGTATTATATTTCTTGGTTTATAAAGCTCATCTAAATAGTGAAGTTCTTCATGTTTCTTCACCTTTAGAGTAAAAAGATTCAATAGGTGTAAGGCCTTAAGGATGTGGCTGCAAATGACAGTACACTGTAAAAAAAATTCTGAAGTATCAGTTTTTTAGCTTGAATAGATCTATGATTCTAATGGCTGAGACATTTTCTGTGCGGGTAGAAATCCATCTATTTTCCCTCACTATTATATTCCCTATTCCAAAGATTTTACCTAGTAGAAATGAAAAACCTGAATTACTCAGGGATAGTGGTTCACTTATTACATGCATATTTAGATGTCCATGTGATGTCTACATTAGGAAACCTGTCTGACAGAGTGAAAGTTGCAGCTTCTATTCCATGGTAAGGTCACAGGTCATATTCCTGTATCTGAACATCACACAGGAAGTGTACTGATCTGGGGGTGTGCTCTTTCTCAGACAATTCATTAAAATAATGTCCCTCTTAGCAATCATGGCACATACCACCCTACTGAGTGTCTAGAGGAAAGTTAAAGAATCCCAAGTTATCATTAAAAAAAGAAAATTGTTATTTTCTTAACTCATTCAAGCCTATATTACCTTTTTTGTATTTGTCCAGTTAGCACCCACAGCCAAATGCATATTAAACAAATTGAGACCAACATCACTGAACTGTATTGCACCTGTTCTAAACAATAATGGCTCCCTACCCACAAAATCACAATAAGTCAGAACTTGAATATCTAGTGATAAAGCAGCCCATGTTAACCTATGGCTAACAAAACAACGAGCTAACTCAGTGGTCTTAAAATGCCTTGCATACCTCTGCATCAGTCTAGGTATTATGTTCAGCCAAGAAGATCATGCAGAATACAGTCAAAATTCAATTTTATGCAAGTAAATCATTTTTGCAAAAGAAGCTCCTCACCTTCAGGGGGATGTGCCCCCAACCCCTTGAATACTAACTTCAAGACTACTGTATCTTGGAGTCTCCCCTTATGTTTTTCCAGAGGTTCTGCAACTTTTTGATTTGTGTGTGTGTGTGTGTGTGTGTGTGTGTGTGTGTGTGTGTGTGTGTGTGTGTGTGTGTGTGTGTGTGTGTGTGTGTGTGTCTGTGTGTGTGTGTGTCTGTGTGTGTGTGTGTACGCGTATGTGTTGGGTGCATGTGTAAGATAGACCACCTCAGGGCTGACTTACTGATTTTTCTAGGGCACAATTTTTCTTTACCTCAGGCAACATGCAATGCATCATTTAAAGTCAAATTAGGAATGTCATTACAACATTGCACATAAGCACATTGGAAAACTCTGCATTAAATTTAAATGGTGCAGTTATAAAGACAACAAATTATTAAGCTTAGACAAAAAAAGCGTTTGAATCCTTCATACTATATTCAACCCAACACAACAAGACTGAGGTCACCACCCTCTAAAAGGAAGAAACAAAAACAATCAAAAGAAGCAAAGCCTTATTTTGGTGAAACCTGCCATAAAGTCAGGTGAAAATAATAAACACAACTACAATCGGGTTTGGAAAAATGAAGAGGGGAAAAATAATGTGTATGATAGTGCAAAATGGTAATACAATAACAGAGCCAGTGGATACAGCTAATATACAAGCATACAGATATGGAGAAATTTCAGACCACAAGGGGAACTTCACTCATTTTTCCACTCTAAAGCATGACTCACCAGGAAATTACATCAAAAATGGTCACCTTTGTCCTCAGTAAAGACTGAAACGATTTTCATGAAACAAAATGAAATATCAAGAAGCTTAGTTTGTGCAATCACAACATATCTTAGTATACCCATGTATACACATTCTTATTAGAGCAGTAACTATTGGCTCAATCTCTGTTACCTAAAAAAAGGCTATCATGGTCCCAGACTAAAAAAAGAGCCCTTCCAGGGACTCCAGTAATTACACAAAACCCATCGTCATAAGCCTATTGCGTAAGGTGATGGACAGAATCATCACTGGACATTGTCATGCAGACATTAGGGTCCTGATGGAGAGATGAAAAGTCAGCAAGCAAAGGGGAGTAGTAGTGCTGAAAATGAATTCATCCTCAAGTCTTGGTAAGTACCTTCACGAGGTGGACCCTGTTTTTCACAAAATCTCACCAAGGTGACACTGATATATAGACTGCATTTATATAGCATATATTATGGACAGAAGTTAATCAAAAATTAAAAAAGATAGCTGGGTGCACAAGACCCAGGATAAAAAAAAGTGCCTAATCCTGGTAGCGCACTGGTGCCAGGACCAAAAAATTGGCAATGTAGAATCCTCAAAATATGGAAACATTCCTATAATGGGGCCAGGCTAGGCTCAGAGATTAGTAATGGAGAAGTCAAAGAAAAAGAAATTGAGGTTATGGAACAGCTGCAAAGAGAAAGATTCAGTGTAGTAAATCGAATACAGTAAGCACCACAACAGGATAGAGCAATGGATATCCAAATTAAGGGGAGACCAGTGGAACAGGAAGCAATCGGTCAGGTGCCATATCAAAATATTTTGGAGCCTTCCAGAGGAAACCAGTATAAATGTTCATTTGAAACCAGACAGCAAGGAAAGGAACAGGAAACTGTGGAAACACTGATGCAGTTAATGTTGAAGAGTGATAGGCCAGTGAGTTTCCATATGATAGAGCAACAGATGACACAGGATGAAATTGAAGAGAATGTGCCACAGGAAGATGGTATAGAACTTTCTATAAAATGACCACAGGAAACAGAAAACAAGGGATGTGCCCTCAGTATGGAATAAAATGAGTTAAGAGAATAGTTGCTTGATTTAATAGACAAAGACAGATATATCAAGATCAATGAGAGAAATAGACTGCAGAAGGTTAATAAAACCCCAAAAGTCATAAACTTGATAAAACAAATGAACACAGTAATTAGGAGTACCCATAGAGATCCATGCAATATAACAGAAGTAAACAGGATATGTTACTCTGCAGCTAAATTAATAACTGATAAAGTTCTACCACAAGAACACAGGGTAGCGAGGGAAAAGCTAATACCTTCTTGGAAATATCGAATAGAGAAAACTATAAAGTAGATAAGACAAGAAGTGTCATTGTTAGAAGATTACAGAAGAGGGAATAGATCAACAAAAATACTAAGAAAGACATATGTGATAAAAGCAATGAGCAGTATTAGAACAGACCAGGCTCTAATATCCACTATTGGAGATAAACTAAAAAATTCAAAACAGGTGGAAATGCTTAGAATATTTGAAGATAAATATAAGGGAAAAGCACAAAATAAGCAATTTATTGATGACCCAAAAAAGTTTTATAGAGAATTGGGAAATAAGGTAAAAGGAATTGAAAGACCGCCAAAAAAAGAGGAAGTAGATACATTTTGGAGAAATATCTATGAAGATCCTGTGGAACATAACAAAGATGCTAAATAGATAGAAGAAGTAAAAGAAAGAATAAGAAGTTTAAAGGTACAGGATATGAAATGGGATGAAATCACAGCCAGAAAGATTGAAACAAAGTTGAGAAAAACCTCTAACTGGAAAACCCCAGGCCCAGATGCAGTACCTAACTTTTGGCTTAAAGTATTAACTTCTTTTCATGAGGATTTAGCCATGAGTAAGGACTATTTATACATGCACCCCGAACACACATCGCATTGGTTAACAACAGGAAAAACAATGCTCTTACTTAAGAGTGAACCTGCAAGCTACACTAAAAATTATAGACCAGTAACTTGTCTTCCAACAACGTATTAACTATACATGGGAATTGACGCCGACAGAGTTTCTAGTCATTTAGAGGAAAACTGCAGTAGAACTAAAGGGCAATAAACGAAAGTCATATGGAACAAAGGATCATTTGTTGATAAACAAAGTTATAGTGGAGAACTGTAAGAAGGGGAAGAATCTAAGTATGGCATGGATTCACTACAAAAAATCACTTGATAGTATCCCACATTCATGGATAAAAGAGTGCTTAAAAATGTATAAGATACACCCTACACTGATTGACTACATTACAGTAACCATGAAATAGTGGCAGACCACTTTACAATTAAGCCATGATATAGGACAGATTATCATCCCAGGGATAAAAATTCAAAGGGGGATATTCCAGTGTGACTCTCTGTCACAGTTGCTATTCTGCCTTGCCATTAATCCATTAAGCTGTTTACCTAATAGCTTAGGCCATGGCTTCTAGAAAACAACAAAGTCTAATAACTTCTCATCTTCTCTTTGTCGATGATTTAAAACTGCATAGCTCACCTGATGAGGAACTGAAAGCATAGCTGCCGGTTGTCAAAACTTTTTCAGATGATATTGGAATGTCAATTGGTCTTGATATATGTGCAAAAGCAACCTTTAAAAAAGGAAAACTGCAACACCAGGAAAACATCAGTTTGGGGCAAGAATGTGATATAAAAGAACTTGAGCAAGAGGGAGTGTATAAATATTTGGGAATTGATGAAGTATCAGCAATAAAACATGAACAAATGTGAATAAAGCTCAGCAAGGAGTACTTTAGAAGACTTAAATTAATCCAAAACAGCATTGACATCTAGGAACAAAATCCAAGCCATAAATCAATTTGCTCTTCCTGTCCTAACTTATAGTTTTGGAGTGATTGACTAGCCCCAAAAAGTGTTGGATAGATTGGATATTAAAACAAGAAGGATGCTTCATGCTCACCAAATGATTTATAAAAATCAGTGTATACCAAGATTATATATTCCCCGTTCCGAAGGAAGGATGGGCCTCCTTGAAATTGATTACATGTATAGATCTGCAATTGTGGGACTCCACACATATTTACTGACCTCACAAGATCCAAATGTAGTGAAAGTTTTGAAACACGAGGAGAATAAATCTAAGATGACATCTCTGCTTAATTTAGCAGAAGCATATTGACATTAAACAGGAATGAAAATCAAAGCAGAAGTAGATAAAAACCAGGCCAAAAAACAAAAGAAAGAATATAAGGTGAAGGACCAGATGCAAATGCAAGAAATGTGGAAAAAAACATAAATATAGTTGTAAGTATAGAACACTTCTGGAAGAGCCTTATGTTGATCAACAAGGAACGCAGGAATGGTTAAGGAGAGGTGAATTCACATAAAAAAATGAAAGGTTAATATTGGCAGCCCAAGATAGCGGGCTACGTACACCATGGTTTACAAAGTCCATTGAACATGTGGGAGAAACAGACATATGTAGGTTTTGTAAAACCGAATTGGAAACAGTCAGACACCTTGTTGCAATGCACTAATGGCAGAGGGACTGTATACTGAAAGGCATAATAATGTGGGAAGACTGCTGCACTGGGGATTGTACAAACATTATGGTATCAAAGTGGCTGAAAAACCCTGGAAACATGAGCCACAAAGAATTGGTTTACCTAAATATAACCAAAAATCGCACATGCGATTGCTCATATGAGCGAATCCAAAGCACGGAACACAAAACCATGACAGTTTCCGATGTTTAAAAATCAGCAAATTGAAAATCAGATTCACTGATTTTTGAACAAAAAAGTCGAATATGAAGTGTAATGCAGGGGGACAAGCCCCCCTACACCCCCTACTTTAATATACTAACTCCAAGATCGCACTGCACTGGGGAAAGGGTCCATTTTCCAATCCCCAGTATAGTGCAATCTGCACCCAAAATGCTGAATCTGCAGTGAGTGAATGTCACTGTGCATTCACTTATTGCAAATTCAAAGCATTTTTCATTCGACGTTTCTGAACTTTGCAAATGTCCTTTCAAACATCTGTCATTCTCCCATGTGCAGAACACACATATGAAGGTAAACCCAAAGAATCATAGAAAATGATGAAGTTTATATCACATGGGATCACCCAATACCAACAGTTCAAAAGATAGATTCTAGAAAACCCGATATAGGGGTCCAGGAAAGGAAGATAAAAGCAGCATTGATCATTGAAATCGCCACACCTAGTGACTACAGCGTCTTATGTACAGAGACACAATGTCATAAAATACCTTTATCTGCAGGCAGAAATGAAAGCCATGGTAAAGAACGATACCCAGACAGTTGCAATAGTAGTAGGAGCAACTGGTCTTATAAAAAAGAATTTACAATCATATTTAGATATGTTACAAATTCATGTAACACCATACAAATTGCAGAAGGAGTCATTACAGGGCACATTGCTGGTGCTGCGATGAGCACTTTTGGCTGACATCAGAGAGTGAAACAATACTAATTTCATGAACTTTAATCGTACTTTGACTTAGGAATGGGGTTTATTCCCATCATGGTATTAGAAACCCAAAAGACTTGGAGAAATAAAAAATGGGAGAAACCTTCCCCCCAACCTCCTAATGTATGAATCTCTCAAAGGAATATCCCATATGGTTAACATCGTAAATTTATTTGAGAGTATGACTGTCACTCTTATATATCTATTCATGCAGCTTTCTTTGACCTATGACTTCTGACATTATACCTCATGATGGAATCATACCACAACTAAGTTATGATAAAAAAGCTATACTAAGCTGGGTTCACAACTAACTATATGACTGTACACAGCAGATGAAAGCAAAAGACTTTGCCTCACCATCTCCTGTGACCACTGAAGTCTTTTAAGGCTCTATATTGGGGTCACTCTTTTTAGCATCTCTTTCTCAGAGGTTATAGTAGACTCTGTTCTTTGACCCACCAAAACATGTAGCCAATCGCAGACTCCTGAGCACTGTCATTAATGTTGCTGACACGACCTCCATTTAAGCAGCACTTAACTCATTATATCGGAGTGACACCTCCAGGTGCATCTGCAGTTAACTCCTACTGACACTTGTAGGCGTCAACTATTGCTTGTTCATATTTGAATCAATAATTCCAAAACCATGCAAGGTACAACGTTTTAAAAGATCTTAAAACTTACACAATGGCAAGTGAAACTGCATTAATATTTGATGTCTGTTTAGTGCAGGTAAACAGATATTAGCTATTGGTTTTATGTTATTTTACATAGATATAATTTAAACATTTTCTAAATCTCAACAGCCAAATAACACAGACAGACCTCCTTAGTCTCATATGAAAGCTCTTAGCCAGATGAATAAAATGGTGCTGACAGTATATGTGTAACTTGAGTGGTTGCTGAAATGTTGTTACTTGTTTACAAAATATTACAAATGTTATAGATACTGTGTTTACTGTGACTTATAAAATTCAGTTTAGGACCTAGAACCTAAAGAATATTGCGATTATAAAAATAGTTTCTGCTGAAGAGTTTCACATTTTTACTTCTTTCATAACCCGCATGGTTCCGGAGATATGAACATTTGTTTGAAATGTGAGGACATAATTTGATTCTGTCAAAAGGCTTAGGTTCTACCCATTGTAAGTTACAGTACAAACTTCCTGAGCTCCATTGGAGTGAATGTGTTAACTTTGTATATGGATGAAGACATAGAAATTCCATCATCTTCAACATGAAAAGATGCAGCATTCTGGTGTTCAGTTAAACAAAACCCATCAGCTTTATGTACAACTGATGACCAACAATTAGAGTTGACAATACAGTAAAGACTTTGGAGTGTTTGTTTTTGTGGATGATGACCTTTTATTTGAAATCCATATATTTGCTACCACCTGCAAAGCATGCAGGATTACTCATCTGATCCTTCATGGGGTTGACAGCTATGCTGAAAATGGAATTGCCTTCCTTTATACTGTACCTATCAGACAACTTACAGTATATTGCACCCTGTTTTATAAGTTACTCACACACCATGTAGTAGGCTTGAAAAAGGTGCAAGGATTCCTTTCAAAGAGAATCCAAGAACTTTAAGTGTCTTACAGTCAAATATTGCATCAGCTCTTCATCTCTCATCTTCATTTGTTGTCTTCTTACAGAAAACCTATGCCTGACATACAGGGTATTAAAGGACCCCCTTAGTATATGAAACACTTTACTTAGAGTATGATTCTGTGATTGGAACATAGCAGGAAACTCAGTCTTACCGTGGATGAATATCAGCCATATTGCTGAAATATGAAAACGCCACAGACTCCCACACCAAACAACATTAACATCAGATCATTGTACATCTGTGCTGTAACTGAGACTTTGTTTATAGTCATAGAAAATATTCTGTCAGTGCAAGGCTGCAGTGTCTGGCACACATTTAGACCAAGAGCAACACAAACAAGAGCTAAAGGTGGAGATGTCACTCTATGTTAACAACAAATAACAGCTCCAGGTTGGTTAAACAGGAGGATACCCTGAAGTTCATTCACATCCAATTTTCCATAGACAAGGTTCATTACCATGTTCTGGTCAGCTACAGGTCAGCCACTATGACTCACAAATTGCACACCTCTTAACTAGACCTACTAAAGGCATTCTCACCATCTAAGCAAAAACCCTTTTCATGGGAGGTTTTAACTACTCCTCTATAGACTAGGAAACATACACTGCCTCTTACTTACAGGCATAGATTTTCCTGGACTTTATAAACACAAACACCTTGCATCAGAGAGTGTACACTCCAACCAGTGGATCATACATATTGGATCTAGTACTCACCAACATGGGAGAGCATAGCACACACCCCACCCATGTCACAACTTCATTGATGAGATAAAATTGTTATCTAGTAAAGCCTAATTAGTCCTATCCCACACCTACTTACTCCCAACCCTTATTTATGGCTCTCAAATTCTCATCAATTTACAAACCACACCTCTCTAAACTAGAATCCACTTACAACAAGGTGGCCAAATTCGCTGCTAAACGCCCTACCATTCTCATCACTGCTCAACCCTCAGGAAATGAACTGGTTAGAACTTCCCCGCATCCTTCTCCTCTCTCAGCTGCAGATAATTCACTCTATACTGCACTTGCACTCCTTCTGCCCCAGCATTTCCAATATCATCTCCCTCTACTCACCACCCAGAACACGTCGCAGCTCTGAACAGCACCTCCTTTCCATATACAAGCCAAAAATCAAAATCGAAAAGAACCTATAGAGCTACTCCCCAGCTGAGAACTGGAATAAACATCCACTGGGCATTCGAAACATTAAGCCTAAACACCAGTTCAGAAAAGCTGTAAAAAACATCTAATCAATACATTGCTATGTTCCTGTAATCATCCCCCTGGTTGACTGTACTCCTCTCTGTCCACCTTTGTTTTATACCTAATTCTCCCTCTTTATCCACTTATGTTTCCCTACATCTCTGTCACTACTATTAGCTACCCTTTATTACCTGTATGATTTCTATTGACTTCAACAGTCCAATAAGTTACTATACACTAGGCAACTATTCAGCTGAACTGATGAGGAAGAATGTTGTAACTCAAATGGATTTTTTTGCTCTGTATAATATCAGGTGAACTCAGTAATGATTCTGATTCATAACGTCTTTTTATTCTAACTAGTCAGCTGTTACTCCTGGTGACCACATGTGGTAACAATATGTTTGTAGCCCTGTACTAGGTTTATGTAACATTGTAGGTATGATCTATGTAATAGTAACTATAAATAACTATATGTAACTATAGGTCTGTAGCCTTGTACCATGTTTATGCAACTTGTTATGATCATCGTCTTTGTTTATGTTTTATGTGGAGCTTTTCTCTCCGGGTCTCCACTGAAAAAAGGTCACAGTCCAGCTGGACTAACCCAGTCAACAAATGTCAAATAAATAAATAAATGAGGTCATACCACAAAGCTGTCTCCCTCAAAATCAAAATCAACCCAGAAGCTCCTATTATGTGACAGTCTGACCCCCCCCATACCCTGAGAACAGAGCTAACAATGCAGCATTATTTATAGAAATCCTGTACAAACATGTAAATGGCTGCTCTGAGGCCATTGTACCTACAAGACATAAACCCAGATCTAACAACAACAACAACCCCCACTGGTGAAATTCTTATATTAACAGGGTATATAATAAAAGAAAAAAAGTCATGTCCAAAACCAGAAAGAACAACTATCATATAGACAGAAGCTCTCTTCTTCATAGAGGTCTAAAAAAGTCCAACAAGGCCAATTACGAAGTCAGGATAGCCTCTCAGGCTAAAGATAATCACAAGGCCTTCATCTACGTCAGGAACCTTACAGATAACACTCAGCCTTATGCTGAATTGGTGGTAAATAACACAGCCTTCATTGAGCCAGGTGACAAAGCAAATCTACTGGCTAATAAATTTAGCTCTAACTCATACCTCTCAACTTCCTAATATAGGAAATCTGGATAACGTCTAAAAATGGAGGGACAAAGAACCAAAAATAGGAACCGAATTTAAATATTGCTCTTATAAACTCAGAATGCTATTAGAATAAGTTGTTTTGAGTTAGCTTGCAATTTTTGAATGATATGAAATCTGAAACTTAAATGTATGTCATTATTTAATGACTTTAATCCTCCATAATTTTCCAGAAACATACAAATTTTAAGAGAACAAGACCAAAAATATCAGGCAAAAATTTGATCATTCTGTGGAAATCTGGCCATTTGAGAGGTATACTCTAACGTCATGCCCCCACATCCCCGTGAAATCTCTTTTAGTATATCCCCTCAAGCTATCAATAGAGAGCAGGTTCTGGTTGCAACCTAAGGTCAAAAACACTGTTTTAGTGGGCCACAACAATATCCAAGTAGCCTAAAACATGGCCAAGCAGGACCGCTTAAGTCACTCTTCAGCTACAGCCTCGAAATAGGTTACATGCCAGGTGACTGGAGGGCCACGACAGGCATCCCTCTTCATAAGGGTGGCCCATCAACTGACCCCAAGAACTATAGATGCATCGGTCCAACAAGTCGAATATGCAAAGCCATGGAACAAATTATCATGGAAATGATCAACAGAGACATTGGCAAACTACAGACACTGGACCCATCCCAGTTTGTTTTTGTTATGGAACATCTTGACTACTCGATCTGCTAGATTTCTTTGAGTGGGTCACCAAGGCTATGGATAAGGGGAAAACAGTGCATGCTGTCTACCTTGACTTGGCCAAGACATTTGATGCAATACCCCATTCAGGTATTATTGACAAGCTCTCAGAACTAGGCATAAATCCCTACATAACTCACTGGATTGCTGAGTGGCTCACAGATAGGACCCAAGAAGTCAGGAGTATTATGATCACCACCACCAGGAGACCAGTCACCAATGGAGTACTCCAGGGCCTCATGTTTGGCCATCTTCTGTTTGGCATTTACTTCTCAGAAGTCAAAGCTAATGTCAAAGGCCTCTGTCTCACGAAGTTTGCAGATGACTGTACACTGGGGGCTATCTCAGATTCT
This sequence comes from Protopterus annectens, assembly GCF_019279795.1. Lineage (NCBI taxonomy): Eukaryota > Metazoa > Chordata > Ceratodontiformes > Protopteridae > Protopterus > Protopterus annectens. The sequence goes on along the minus strand of NC_056746.1, from coordinate 1,407,769,271 downwards.
TCCATGACACCAACATCCTACAAGACAGTCTAACGGCAAACAAACAAATGACTAGTGCCAAACTACAGATTAAAACTCATTGTGAAGAAATGCATTATATTACTCTTTGGGAAATCATACACCCAAGCTAATTACTCCATCAATAACACCCCTAAGAGTTGACCAGATAGTTAGGGATCTGGGAACATATGTAGACAGTAATCTGGTCTTTGACTAACACATAGCCAAGATAGTAAGAAAATAATTCTATGTCACCCAAGTCATAAACAAGAGTATGGCATCCAGGACCAAGGAAATTATAGTACCACTTGACTCAGCCCCTATCAGACCCATCACTGAGTACAATGTCCCCTTTGGCACATACCTAACCGGGCACTTGCAGCAATTGGAATGCCCTCAAAGATTCCTCACAAGAGAATTCAGGCCATGAATACTATGTCCTAAACAGATTGCCTTAAGACCCTATCTCTGTGCTCAGTATCCTACAGGTTACTGAGAGGCGATCGATGCCTGGCATGAAAGGATCCTCAAATCCAGCTCTGATTGATCCCTTGCATGTGTGCAAAACAAACAGCACCAGAAATACTAGATCCAAGTACCTGAACTTTGCCTTTGACATAAATAGAACATGCCAGAGAGACTGCTAACTGTTTCAAAGGATCTCACTGTGGAATAAGCTCCCCATCTAAGTGAAACTGAATTCACCCCTGACCTTATTCAAATGAAACCTTGATGACTGGATGGGAACTCACAAATTCTCCATGATCTGGCCACAATGTCTCTGTTGGACAGAGCTTGACAGTAAGTAAATTAATCCCCAGCTAACATATCCCTCCCCCACACACACACATATCCCATAGCTACCTCCTTACTAACATACCCATGATATAAACATCCAAGGAACTTGGGGACAAAAGTGGGTTGGGTTGCATGGCTAGGCTTGTAAAGACCCTGGTGGTTGTTAACCAAGTATAATCGATGGAATAAACTTCACTTCTCACAGTCAGCTCATATCTTCATTCTTTTAAGTAGGAAATGGATAACTACAGTGACACGTGAGTTCTAATATGAGATCTGGAACTCTTTGACGGCCAACAGATTTTGAGCTTGCTCACCAAATCTATAGACCTGTTAGCCTGCCTGCTAGTCCTACTTATTAGGTTCTTAGGTACTGGTGATTCATATAATTTAAAAGCATATCATTAAAACTGAACAGAAAACAATCTGAAAAAAAAACAAGATGCAGCTATTTTATGCACAAATGTAATTTAATAAAAGTAACAAAGTCAAACCACTCAATATTATGTACAGATAGTTTGCCATGTTATTGTTTTGTAAAGTATTCATTCACCTGAAGAACAATGTGGGAAAACCATGAAATATTAGTTTTAAGACATGACGTTCAATAGGAAAACAATCAATTACATTTCAACCCCCCTTCCTATTCATACTGTGCTAATTGTTGCCTTTCATCACCTCATATGGTAATGAACAGTTACACGGCTTAAAGATGTAACTTACATTTAGTATCTCATTAGGTGATAATGCAGGTGTACTAGATCTACCTTAGTCTTGCAAGGGTCTACGTGCCCCATGTCTAGGGCTGGTAAGAATGAGGATGCTGGTACCTACTCATACTGTTGCAGGTGAGTGGGTATAGTCTAACACATCCCTCTGAGGCAGTCATACGAGCTCTGCTATGGCTGCCATCCAGAGGTGCATGCACATTTCTGCTCATGTGCAGAGCTCAGCAGGCTGTTCACCAGTTATTGCAATAAGCCAGGCTACTTCCCTATTCCCAGGGTAGGTAAGCCGGCATCTTCCATTCATGTCTTCCCTAACCAGTCTCTCTAGCACTTATGCCACTAAGTAATCTGGGGTGAAGTAAGGGATTTATCCCTCTTTGCCATAGGGCAAGGGATGCAACAGACTCTTCCTTAGTACTACCTCAGCTTGAACACTGCCTCTGTATAATTCAAACTATCTTGCTATTTCAAATACATTCGGAGGGCAGTTGCTGATATTCATGTACAAAATTAGTTTCTGATAACCGAATAAGACACAGGAAAACAAATGTTGGGTAAAAAACTCTACAGCTATTCATGGATACTGTAGCATATAACTCAAAATAAAGAATAAATAAAGGATATTTTTCAGTGCTCACACATTTGAAAGGAAGTAAAAGTAAGGAAATTATGCTTGGAAGATTTATATTTAAAAGTAGGACACATTCGATTTTAAGACATTTCAGAGTGGGTTAAGTAATAGTGTGTGGCAGTTGAAAGCTGGTAAAATCTCTTTGATGTAAGCCAAATAAGAGTAGATGCATAAAATACACTTCACAGATGAATTAGACAATGCAGTTTCAATACTTAATTGTGAAAAAGAGTGAGAGAGTGATAGAGAAAGAGAGCATTCTTTGTATTTGTCTAGAGTTTCCACAGTCCTCAGCACATCTTTTCTACAACTAGTACTTTCCTGGAACCTAGACGTCTGTTCCAGTTTTCCTGTAGGAATTTCCAGAACATCATTAGTATCTTCAGAGAAAACATTCTGCTTCCTTCATTGTAAAAGGCAATCAGATAGCCTTATTTGTCTTAACTTCTCTAGAAAACCGGAACAGAGAAAACTGTCAGGCACTTAAAGCAAATCTCTTAAGACTATTAAGTTTGACATGTGAAGTTGGAAACAGTTTTATAATTTGTTTTGATTAGTTCAAAGTCATTTATATGTTTCTATGGATTAGTAAGGGGTTTGATGAATCACATGTTTTGAGGTATAATGTGTCATTTCCTATTATTTGAGTTAACATATTCCTTCTGCTTTAATCTTGTAATTCAAGGCGAAGTGGGCATGAAATAATGATTTTCTCAAAACAAGTCACACAAGTATATTCACTCTCTGAGCTTTCACATAAAAATTCTTTACTGTTTCAGCATTTTCTAGGATCTGCTTCAATTAGTTTAGTGCATTAGCATTAACAGAGAGTATGTGAAAAAGAACACTACCTCTCCTTGGACCTTTTAATGAATCCAGATCATCTTTAGTAATGATGGTAACAGAGTATGAATGAAGTAAGTAAGTAATAGAACAAAGCTGATTTCCAATCTTCAAATTTTTGTTTGATGCTTCATGTTTGTCCCGCAATTAGACATGTCATTGATAGGTCTTATGTGGTTACAAAAGTAATCAATAATTTGCGTATCATCACCATATGACATATCACACCAACTGACCCCATATCTTCACCTATTACATGCCACTCTTCACAGTAATGCCTCTCATAGTCAACATTTTTCTCCTTATTTTTACTGTTTACCTCCTTCTAAAACTCTCATTACTTCACCCAACTTATATTCCTGCCAAACCCACATCTACATCTACCCACAATGTCACCCCCCTCCAGCTACTCTGCAATCTGCTCTAGTCTGTATGCCACTAAATTAATTTTACAAAAGAAACTGGCAATCCTCCTCCACAGCATAATCATCCTAGTAACTTTGTCCATAACGATTTTAGGAACCGAAAAAAGAAGCTCCATTCAAGTGCTTCGCCTACTCATCTTAGCCTGGTCCAGTGTGGTGATGTACACCCAAGTTGACAGTAGTCTTACCTGATCATGAAGGGTCTATCACATCTAGATCATATCTGACCAGACACCTGATGCAGCTTGAAAGTATAAGGCCATGTCAAACCCAGATTTGATGAATATGCTTCACCTCAAAAATCTAGATCCCTCAGAACCACAAGGGCGGGAGACTTAGCTGGCCTTGTTCAAGAGGAATCTTGACCAATGGATGGATTACTTCAGTGTCACTGCTTGACAGAGGCACAGAAAATGATAGCTTATAAATGCCCTTGGGCAGATAGCCTAGTATGAACCTATGAACCTATGAACCTAACCTTGGCCCTTCTCCTTCCTCTCAAAATGCCCCCAACCCCACAAAATCCCTAAATTTCACCACCATCAGCATTCAAAGTCTAATAAATAAAATCCTCCTTCTGCATGCATGGTTAAATCAATATAAATCAGACTTTACAGCCATAACCGAGACCTGGTTAAAACCATACATAAAGGATTCTGAATTTCTTCCCCCAAACTACTCATGCCTTAGAACAGATAGACTCCGCAAAAAAAAGGTGGAGGCATCACCTTATTATATACAAGCACCTTCACAGTGATTCCATATTCAAAGCCTATTCCCCTCTTTTCCACCGCAGAGTCACTTATTACCTTCTTAAAACTAAATGATTGTAAAAGTCTTTGTATTATAGTAATATACATTCCTGCAGGCAACAATATTCCCATTCACAAAGACCTTTTTGCCCGGACAACCAACGATATAAAAAAATGAAACAATCATTTTAGGTGACGTTAATATTAACTGGTTAGACATCTCCAATAATGACCCCTCCTCAGACATCAACCTTCACATCCATACTCAGCTAATTTCTGTTATTACTAGACCTTACAATAAAAATAGCAAATGTACAGACCTGGTTTGGATCATGGTTTCTGACCCTAATAAGATTTCCAACTCCAGTACACTCCCAGATAGTATAAGTGACAACCCACCAGCATTCATAATATGTAAGCCCACCACTTTACCAAATATACACTGATATAGACACACCTGAGATTTATCCCACTTTTCCACAAATACCTTTAATGACATTTTGCACAATACTAACTGGAATCCACTAAAGTTTGTCCCAATTAATGAATCTGTGGAATTCTTCAATTCCACATTTTTATGATCCTAAATAGTCTTGCCTCTCTCTGGTTAAAAAAAGTCAAGACAAAACATGCTAACTGGCTTGCCAAGTCCACAACGCAAATTATGTCCTCTAGGGACAAAGCCTGGAAAGCCTGGCTAAAATCAAAATTCCTTCCAACCTCACGCAGTATAAACAACTTTGCAATCAGGCCAAATGATTAGCACTCAAAAACAAAAAAGAATACTTCTAAACCCTCCAAAACCATCATAAATAAAACCCCAAGAAATTTTGGGGAGCAATAAACTCCCTAATCCATCCTGGAACTAACCATAATCCATGCCAAAAGCCCGAAGAATCTCCCTCTGAGTTATGCTCATTCTTACCTCTTATTTCATTGACACAATTGGTAAGCTTACTATGACCTTCCCACCCATCACCACAGACCCACTAAACCCTACACTAGTACATACCCCATCTACTACAATACCCACTTTCTCACTCTCTCCCATACCTACCTCAACCATACAAAAACTTCTTCATAAACTAAACCCATGCCCCAATGCCCCAGATAACCTACCTGCAGAATTGTTACAACTATCAGCCTCCTCCATAGCTTACTCCATCAGCATTCTCCTCAATAGGTCCATTCAGGAATCATGTATACCTGATCTCTGGAAACAGGCATATTTTTTCCCACTTCGTAAATGTGGCAATAACTCTCACATCTCAAACTTCCAGCCTGTCACCATTCTTTTCCCCATCTCAAAATTCTTGAGAAGTGTATTCACACTCAGCTCCTTAGTCACCTGGTTAAACACCAACTCATTTCCTCCACTCAACATGGCTTTAGGCCAGGACATAGCACTAACACTGCCCTCATTTCCTTCTTGGACACAGTAAATAGAGTTCAAGATGCTGGATCCATAGTCTCTACACTCTTTCTTTATCTATCATAAGCATTCGACACAGTTTCCCACTCCCTTCTGCTTACTAAACTCTCCAACCTTGGCATCTCTCCTCCCACATTCATTGGCAGTAATAGGCAGCAATCTACTATTTAGCAACACTCCTCCTCCCCTTTCATTCAATACTAATACAGAGGTACCCCAAAGTTCTATACTGGGTCCCCTTTTATTCAGTATATTCATCAATGACTTCCACATTATTCTTACCCACAGTACTGATATCCAATATGCAGATGATGCCACTATTACATGCTCTTCTAAATCTGCCTCTGTACTATATCAACTTACCCAAGAAGTGTTTACCTCAACTGAATCCTGGATGTCACAGAACCATCTCGCCCTCAACCCCAATAAAACAAAACTCTTAATATTTACCCAGAAAAACCCAGCCTGTGTTCATTCCCAAAATAATACTATTATTGAAGTTGTTCCCAGTACCAAATTGCTTGGTGTCATCATTGATGATAGCTTAACCTTTGACCTTCATATCTATAATAACATAAAAAAATATCAAAAACTCGGAACCCTTCATAGGCACAACTACTTTCTCAGCTTCTCTGCTTAAAAGGCTCTTGCCTCATCATTCCTGCTACAACTCTCTTATATGGCATCCCCCCATCCTCATCAATATTCAGTCCTCTCTGAAAACTAAACTTGACTCATGCTGCAACAAAGTTGCCAAATTTGCTACAAATGCTAAATTTTCCACCCACCACCATTCTGCACTACATCAACTAAATTGGCTTGAATTCCCCCATCACCTCACATATTTACAACTAACTACTCCCCATAAACTTATTTACTACCCAGCAGCCTGCCCATCTCTCTCCTTCATTCTGACCATGTATCATCTTAATCCACACCTTAGGCCGGAAAACAAAATGCTATTGAATACTTATAAACCTAAGCTCTCAGCCAGCCAAATGCTGTATTGTTTTACTGTCTCCAAGCTATGGAATAATCTCCATCCTTCACTCAGGGCTATGAGTAATCCCACTGCCTTTAAAAATCCCTTAAACTTCATCTCTCCTCATGCTGGATAATCGCCTTCACCCCTATGGACAACCCTAAAATGTGACCCCTCCCCTCTCAGAATCCTTACTCTTTTTCACTCTCTAGCTAGTCTATCTTCCTCTTTCCTCAATCATACCAACTCCTTGCGCTATCCCCAGCTTAAGCCTTATCCCTCCTTCTTTTTATCCTTTAAGCTAATTTCTTCTCACTGCCAATAATCCTACTTATATATTTAAACTTTTCTATTCTTATATTCACATCATGATCGTAAACAATTCTTCACTGTTGTTATCAAATTTATTCAATGTTATTATGACATTATTCTGTGGTTATTACATTATTTTAATGTGCTACTACTGCCTTATATACTCTGTATTGTTGTGTAAAATTTTCTTTGTATATAATTAAATGTGAAGCTTTTCTCCATGGACCTCCACTGAAAATGGGCTCATCTCAGGCCCAGTGGACTTTCCCAGTAAATAAACACAATAAGTAAATTCATGTATTCATCCTCCAAAGGTACACATGACAGAGGGCAGGATTCACGAAGCCTCCATGTAAAAGATACATGGCTTACATGGAGGCTGCAGTTAAACGGTGTGATGTCAGCATGTCATGTATATGCATGAGGGCATGCTGAATCACGCCTAAGGCTAACACGGTCCATGGAAGACAGTAGGGGGCGTGTCCGTAGGCCGAGCCCTGCAAGCAGACACGCCCCCAGAAGAGTAAAAGTGCCCAAAGTAAACACCCACGACAGAGGCCATGGAAATGTGAATAAACACAACACAACACATGCCCCCACAGACTATGAACATAAAATATATAAATGAGCATGTTATATATTTTTTTTAAATAGTAAAGATGTTTGCCCGTGAGTGCGCTCGTTTGCCCGGGCGTGCCCATAGCTTAGCCACAGTTAGCAGTCAGTGGAAAAGCATATAAGAACTAAATATGCTGAGTAAGCCGAGAAGCAATAGCATAGTGGTAGAGACATCGGCTGAAGAGCAAGCATTCATGGTTCGAGCCCCCACAACATCAATTTTTATTTTTAGTAAAATAAGCACGAAACAAGTCCCTGACAAATATGTACACATATAAAATCATATTTTATGTAAAATGTAATGAAATAGTCCATTTATTTTGAAGAAATGTGAGATAAAACAATAAAAAATGCGAGATGTGCCTATAGCTGAGCTACAGTTTAACAAGGTGAGTGCATCTGCCCGTAGGTGAGCAGTGGTTTAACAGGTGTAAAATGAGTGCCCGTAGGTGAGCAGTGGTTTAACAGGTGTAAAATGAGTGCCCATAGGTGAGCAGTGGATTAACATGCTGAAACTGTGTGCCCCAAGCTGAGCTGAGTGTAATATGCATGCTAACAGCCAAATGAAGCGTAAACCAGCGTACACCGTTTGCGCAGAGCTGCGCACCGCGCCAACAAGCTAACCGACGGGCAATGTTGAGCAAGCTGTATCAAAACTGCCTTTACACAGACACACCCCCTAACCTGTCTAGACAGTCATAAAAGCAGTGGCCAGGTTCGAACCCGGGATACTATGCACCAGAGGCAAGGTGCTGAACCACTAAGCCATGACAGCAGTACCTAGAAATACAGTAATAGCAAATATATAGGAATGAATACAAAGTGGAGCATGACAAAGCAGGTTTTGTGAAGTTGATACAATTCCAAAATGGCCAATCACAGATATGTGCGGGAAAAACGGCATATATAAGCCCCATAGGCGGGAATACACAGCATAAACGATTGTAGAACTAACTTTCAGCCAGAATGTCAGGAGTAGGGGAGGGTAGTTGCTTTCGAGCACAGAGGTGGGGCATTGAGGAGTCCAGATACATGGTCTGGCTCCTAGTCCACAATCATGAGGCCCAACTCATGCAGGGCCAGGTCCTGTGGGGAGCATATAGGGCTGAGGCGTGGGACCGGTTGGCTCATGATCTCACCAGTGTCACAGGGATTCCAAGGACTGGTGAGCAGGTCCGTCACCACCATGCGGACCTGAAGAGACGCAAGCAGGACCAATTGAGCCTTTGGATCCAGGAGGCCCGGCAAATGCCCAATGCCCCACTACTAAGTTACATTTAATTATGCATGTAAGAAGTTAAACTAGCTGATATAATGGAGATGTGTATTCCAATATTACTTCATTTATATTACAGCTGCAGTGTCCGTTCTGCGAACCGCAGAGCCTATGGTGATAGGCTGGTGCGGTTGTGCCACCAGGCAGGTCAGTAATCCTCTCCCAGTAACTGTAAAGATTTATAAAAGTATGACAGTTAGCAAAAGAGTGCAGTGTAGTCACTAAGTAATAAAATGTGCAAGTAACAGTGTAAACGTGTTTGCAAGTATTGCTTGATGACAAAAGTGTGTTGCAGTCTGTAATCCAAACAGAAAAATGAAAATGTCTGAAATAAAGTCTGAAATAAAGATGCCCCACCTGTAATATAATAGTACACAACCTGCAGCAGGCTGAAAAGTACAGCTGCAGAAGATGAGCAAATCACATGTGTGAAATATACCCCTGTTGAAATACTAAAACATGACAGAAGTGAGACTGCTGGAAAGGATTGTAATAACTACAGGTAAAACATGTCAATAAAGCCTAGAAGTAAGTACCATCCTGAATAGTAAAATGAAAACAAGTGAGAGAGTGTGAGAAAGAGTTATGAATCCACCAATAAAGTAGTAATAACCCCTGAATAAAGTATACTGCAGTCAGTACAGAATGAAATGAATGTGACAAGCAGAACCAAACAGCGAAATGTGTTCAAAGTGTTGCTGCAGCTGGAATGTGTATCCCAAAATCTGGATATGTTGCTCTCAGTCTGCAATATGCAGATAGTATGATTGTCTGAAATACCAAACATTCACAGTTGTCTGTAGCTATATAAAGCAAATGTAGCAGGATGATGTAGCTGAACAAAGCCAGATATGAACGTGTATGAAGAACAATAAAATGTATATTGATGTAGCAGTAACAGTCCTATCACCAAATTGAAGTAGTTATCATATAGGAAACTGTAGTTAGAACAGTAGTGTGTATATATCTGCAGCTATTAGAAATGTACAGCATATGTATTGGTATTCAAAGGTGTTAATATTATTTTCTTCAACCTACCCTATAACCACATATAACCCATTCCACGTGAAAATGGTATGTGCAATCACAATTAACACCCCTGGACATTTGTCCTGTTGGGTCATAAATATTTGCAGGTACGTTGATGCATCTGCCCTGTTCATACATCCAAACCTGATGGCCTGTTGCCATCAATCAACCCTGCATGTTGTTGGACTGTGTATTGCTGTTCAAATTATGCATGTGTTATGCTCGCTGTTCAATGGTGTGAATATCTGGGTGTTTGGTTAATGGGAATACTAATGCATGCTGTTACAACTAATTGCGAATGGTATTGTATGTTACTAACCCAAACTGTCATGACATAATGCAAAACATAGGACGACAGGGAAGGCGGGTTCCAGCAGACCCACCTCTCCCACCTCAGCTGGCAAGTGCACCTGGCACTACTGCCCAGTCTGGACCCTCCTCCGGTGGCCCTGTGCCACCTGCAGGTGGAAGCACTGCAGGGGATGGGGGCCCGTCCCCCCTCTGCAAGTGTGGCCGGAGGAGAACCACCACTCACCCTCCGTAGCCTCCGGACTGTGGTGCGTAGGGAGATCCGGGACTCTTGGGCCCCTACGCCAGCTTGAGGCACAGGTGGCACAACTTACGGGCATGCCTGTTTCCCGGCCTACACAGCCCCCAGCACAGCCCCGTCCTGGGAAGTGAAGGAACAGTGGCAATTGCCCATGGGTGGGGATATCAGTTCCACTGTTGCAATCTGTGGGCTCATGGGCTCTGGATATCCAAACATCTGTCAATTGTGTAACCCCCCCACACATGTCATACACCACCCCTGTGTGCGTCTTGTTTGTCTTGTCTGTTGACCTACCCAACCTACCTCCCCAGCTATACCGACTTCCTTCACCTGACATACCACTCTCACCTGAAAAAAAGGGCACTCTGTACCCACAAAAAAATTACGCCCCATACATAGCTGCCCATTCCACACACATGTCTGCTGGACATGGAAACTATCAATTACAATTGGCTGTACAACAAGTATTATTGTTGTCCTGAAACCTCTCTCAGGGGTGGAAGGTTTCAAATGTCACACCAAATTACATACATATGCACAGCTGTTGCTGATGAAGAAATGGGCAGCTATGGGCCTTACCTACATCCCTCCTGCAAAACCCAAGCTTGTTTCCCTACTGTCTTACCCTCTTTGTGACCCTTTTTTCACCACTTTCCTGTCTCCCCATTTTCATTTCTTTCAAAGAAAATAGCGCGGGTGTGCGCCAGAGTAAGCACTGTTAAGCAGTTGTAAGCGGGTGTGCGTGGAGCTGAATGCCAGTGCGCATGCGGGAGCTCCACGCAAACCAGCGCTAACCCGGTTATAACTGCTTAAAAGTGCCTTAGTCACTCTGATTGACAGGTCCTGTAGTCAGTTCAAAAGCAAAATTAAATCCCACTGTCAGTCCTGAACCCAGGAAACAGTAGCCTGTATGACCTACCACTATGCCATGACTCTTATACAAGAACATTGTGCTAAAATAAATATATCATGTAATAGTAGGAATGAATGTAAAGGGAATATAGGATGTGTAGTACACAAAGCATGTCATTCATACTTACTGTCAGAACTAGTGGATTTCCATAATAGTAGTGTGTGAACAGAAACAGCCATGCTAGTTGGTAGCTAGTAGGTAATAATGTCAGTTAATGTACATATATAAATGTATGTATATTTACATATATATATATATATATATATATATATATATATATATATATATATATAGTTGTAGGTGTCAGTGTGCATACACACTTACTACAGGAAACAGGAGAGAGGAATGGAGAAATGTGAATCTACAACACAGCCTGAATCATGAGAGAGATACTAACCTTTACACTCACAGAACAGTGTCCACAGCATACCAGCATGGTCCCCGCCCTTACAATCTGAAAGGGCAACGCTTATCTCACATACCCTTTTATAGCACTGTCCTGAAATCACAGTGAGAACTGCAATCAGTACACAACTGGCTGCATGCAATTAGCAAATGCTTTCTTACAATTGGTGCAGAGGCCATCACATGGACTTATGCAGAGTTCCTAAGCCAGCAGAGAGCAGAAAAAGCAACTTTCTTGATCATAAGTATTTTTTAAACTTTTTAGTTTGCATTTTTCGATCTTTTGAGCTTTTCGACTACTGTTTGTGCCTATATTACTGTTTTATTACCTTATTTTCATGTTTTTGTGAGCTTATATTGTTGATTGCACTTGTGGGCTAAAGTATTGCTTAAAAGTAACAAACAGGCCGATACACTCATGTGTACCAGCCTTTGATAGCAATTTAGTCGAAAACAAAGCATTTACTGCATTTTTTTCTGTCTGTTTGCAAAAAAAAAAAAAACAAAAACATATTTCTCCTTTCCTAAACTTTCCTAGCTAGTTGTTCCAGTGATCAGATTTTGCTGATCCCTGGGCTTTGTATTTGGTTTCTGTGTTCCTCCATTTTCTTGTGTGGCCAGAGGTAGTTTCTTTACTCACCAGTGGGAGTGGGGAGTACTGAGCTGCTTGTTTGTCCTCAGAGGAGTGGTTAGAAGCAGCAACTAGTAATTTGTCGGCCATTTTGGGTCATTTCCTGTTTTTTTCCAGCCCCCTGCTATAAAGCACGCTTTGGCAGGCTTTTCTGGCATTAGAGAACTAGGCATAGCTCCTCGTGATCCCCTGCAGAGTTCCTAAGCCAGCAGAGAGCAGAAAAAGCAACTTTCTTGATCATAAGTATTTTTTAACTTTTTACTTTGCTTTTTTGATCTTTTGAGCTTTTCGACTACTGTTTGTGCCTATATTACTGTTTTATTCCCTTATTTTCCTGTTTTTGTGAGCTTATATTGTTGATTGCACTTGTGGGCTAAAGTATTGCTTAAAAGTAACAAACATGCTAATACACTCAAGTGTACCAGCCTTTGATAGCAATTTAGTGAAAACAAAGCATTTACTGCATTTTTTCTGTCTGTTTGCACAAAAAACAAAAAAACAAAAAAATTTCTCCTTTCCTAAACTTTCCTAGCTAGTTGTTCCAGTGATCAGGTTTTGCTGATCCCTGGGCTTTGTATTTGGTTTCTGTGTTCCTCCATTTTCTTGTGTGGCCAGAGGTAGTTTCTTTACTCACCAGTGGGAGTGGGAGTACTGAGCTGCTTGTTTGTCCTCAGAGGAGTGGTTAGAAGCAGCAACTAGTAATTCGTCGGCCGTTTTGGGTCATTTCCTGTTTTTTCCAGCCCCTGCTATAAAACACGCTAGCGCTTTTAGCACGGAGCTGCTACCGTTACACTAGGGCAGCGCGTTAATCAGATTTAAACTATTAAGGCTACCTAAACTCCACTCTTCAAATTTTCCCTTAAAACTACCTTCCTCAAAGTATACTACTGTCCTCCTATTTAGTGTATCCTACAACTATAAATTATCTCTACTTGACTCCCAAGTAGACTATTCTCTATCTGTATAGCGAAGCACTTGCTCCTACAGTACTTATCACCTCGATACAGCACTCTTGTTATAGAAAGTACCCCAAAAAAGCAAACCCCATTTCTCGGTCACCCACATCCCCCAGAACCTTTTCTTAAGTTTTTCTGTCTATTCCTTCTAGCATGTCGAGGGATCAGTTGCTAATGTCCTCTCCTGCTCAGCTGGTGAACCTGGGAATATTGAGGCAATGTTACAATTGCCTCATGTACATAGACAACCATCTCCTCCTCCCACAAAACACAAATACATGTGAGAGATGCAACTATACGGCCAAACTGGAGGCTGAGCTCTCTCAACATAGGACTGGCATGACCAGACAGGAGGAGAAGGTAACCACACACACTATAGACCCAGTCTCACATAATACCATCACAACCTCAAATCATACACATAAACACACAAAGACATACTCGGAGGCTCTGATCAAAAATCTACCAAAACAGCAGAGGCCACCAAAGCAGACACCCAAACAACTACCACCTCAGAACACAACACCTGCAACACATAGACCACACAGTCAGAGTGTCAAGCAGTCACAGCCCTTAAGGCCAAACACAATGCCAGACACACTAGTCATTGGTGACTCCATAGTCAGACACACTGATGTCCCGCTCACCAGACTGAGTAAGGAGAAGGTCACAGTAAGCTGTCTGTCGGGTGCTAGAATCTGCCACATAATGCACGCACTCAGGTCTCTCAACAGCAGGTACAAGTGCGACTCAATCATTGTCCACGCTGGTGTTAACGACCTGAGACATACCTCCTTGGACTACATGAAAAGAGACATAGAGGAGCTCTCTGATTATGTAGCCCAAGCAGGTATGACCCTGACCTTGAGCAGTATCCTACCTTCACCAAGAATGATGCCATAATACAGAGATAAGATGATCAGCTTTAACAACTGGCTTAAACTCTGGTGTCATTCAAAGGGGATCCAATGTCTGTCTGCCTGGGATGACATGCTGGACAAGCCACGCTGCTTCGCAAGGGACGGCTTGCACTTGTCACCCTGGGTTCCGGATTTTGACAAAGGCTCTTGCCACCCCATAGTGCCTTTTAGGCAAGGCTCAAATTCTAAACCTACCACCCTAGAACAAAACAAAGAAAAAAACTAAGGGTAATGCTGCTCAATGCCAGAAGTCTCAACCTCAAGATGCACGCACTCGAGGCCCTTCTCAGTATGGAGAACATCGATGTCTGTGCTGTGACAGAAACCTGGTTCAAGGCTCCTGAGAGCACCCCAGCACTATCAGGTTTTACCTCATATCATGCGTCCGCCCCAAAACCTGGACAATACCAAGAAAGTAGGAGGGGTATCCATATTCATCAAGGACACCCACACCTCAAGATTGGTGGCATCGCACGATGCATCGGAAACCATCCAGGTGCAATTAACCATAGGCAAGACTGCTCTGCAATTTGTAGCATGTTACAGGCCACCCTCGCAAACTCAGGAACCTCATATGGCCTTCCTGAAAACACTGGAGGGATAAATGTATCTCGAACACCATCATACTAGGTGACTTCAACTACCCTAATATAGACTGGGAACACTACTCAAGCCCAAACACTCTAGCCCAAAAGTTCCTGGAATTCATAAACTCAAATGCCATGGAACAACTAGTCACCATCCCCACAAGAGGAGAAAACATACTTGATCTCATCATCACGAACATGGGAGCACAATGTTCAACGCCGAAGTATACCCCTCACTGGTGAGATCTGATCACAAACTAATCTCGCTGGAGGTCCTCATCCCGCCCCACCGAAATGAAAAAGACCACAGTAAAGAACTTCAAAGCCGACTTCACACTTCTAAAGACTAGTGTGGTCTCCTTTAAGGCCCTGAGCCGCGGTTAACATTACTCAAACCGCTGAATCACTTACAAATGCCTTCTACCAGCACCTGCAGGCTGCATGGATCAGGCAATCCCAAGCAAAACAAAGACTCTTTGTACCAAAGGCAAGCGTCCAGTCTGGTGGACCCCAGCCATAAACAAACTCTACAACAAAAGGAGAAAGCTACTACAAGATAGAGCAAAATCCTTAAAAGGTAAGACACCGCTGATCACTATAAGTAAAAAGCTAAGAGCTCTCATAAAATCATCCAAAGCTAATTTTGAGAAAAAAATAGCTAAGGACTCTAAAGACAACCATAAGGCATTCTTTAGCTATGTCAGAAACCTAGGAGGAAACTCCCAGATATGCTCAGAATTAGTTCAAAATGATGTGAAGATTACTGATCCTACAGACATTGCCAACATACTGGCTGAAAGGTTCAGTGTAAACTTCTGCCCCCTCCGTCCCTAAAGGAGAGATATCTATACCAAATGATTGTAGCCCCTTAAACATCTCTAACGCCCAGGTGAGAATTGCTCTCTCCAAGGCAAAGAACACAGCATCCATGGGACCTGATGGTGTCCCCGGCTGTGTGCTCCATGAACTCAATGAGGAATTAAACCCACAGTTAGGACAGCTGTTTAATCTTAGTCTCACCTCTGGATACGCCAGGAGTGGCGCAGCGACTGTGGTCCCACTCCACAAAGGCAGTGCCTCCACCGACCCTGGAAATTACCGTCCCATTAGCTTGACAAGCCTTATCTGCAAAGCCATGGAGAGGATCATAATGGATCTCATAAATAAAGACATAGGGAACTTGCAGACTTTGGATCCAACCCAGTTTGGCTTTGTCAAAGGCAGATCATGCCTTCTAAACTTGGTTGACTTTTCAAACAGTCACCAAGGCCATTGACGAGGAAAGGCAGTCCATACAGCCTACCTAGACCTGGCGAAGGCTTTTGATACAATACCTCACTCGGGTATCATTGAAAAACTCATTAACTTAAATGTAAACCCATACATTACAAGATGGGTTGCAAACTGGCTGAGTGACAGAACCCACAGGGTCAGAGTTGCTGGCGCCATGTCAGACTCAAAGCCTGTCACAAGTGGTGTCCCACAGGGCTCAGTCCTGGGCCCACTCTTGTTTGGCATCTACTTTTCTGAAGTACAAGCAAACACAGGAGGGTTATGGCTGACAAAGTTTGCAGATGACTGCAAACTGGGTGCTGTAGTTGAAAACACATCCGACACAGATATCCTTCAGAAGGGTCTCACAGAAATGGATAACTGGTGCCAGAGCCATGGCCTAAAGTTAAATGCCAAGAAATGCATAGTCATACCCTTCGGGAAAAATAAGGTTACCCCTAGCTACCATATAGGTGGCAATCCCCTGAACACAGAAGAAGTTATTAGGGACCTGGGAACCCAGGTTGACAGTAGCCTTTCATTCGACACTCATATTGCTAAAGTAGTTAGGAAGACCTTCTACATTGCCCACCTTATCATGAAGGGATTCACATCTAGATCAAGGAAGTCATAGTCTCCCTATACTCATCACTCATCAGACCAATGATCGAGTACAATGCCCCATTCGGAATGTATCTGACCCGACACTTGCAGCAGCTGGAGAGGCCACAAAAGTTCCTCACCAAAAGGATAAAGGGTCTCAAATATCTGTCTTATGCTGCCCGACTGAAAGAACTCCAGTTATATTCAGTTGCTTACCGCTTGCTCAGAGGTGACCTATGCCTGACATACAAGGCCATGTCAAACCCAGATTTGATGAACATGCTTCATCTCAAAAATCTAGATCCCTCAGAGCCACAAGGGCGGGAGACTTAAACCTCGACACGGTTATTAATAGGACGTGCTGGAGGTATAGATTCATCACCCAAAGACTCCCTATGCTGTGGAACAAAATCCCGGTTTATGTGAAGCAGAGCACCTCGCTGGCCTTGTTCAAGAGGAATCTTGACCAATGGATGGGAGATCGCAGATACACCCCAGGGGTTACCTCAGTGTCACTGCTCGACAGAGGCACAGCAGTTCTCCAAACTAAAGGGGTGGCGTAAGCCACAAAACTATGGGCTAGGCTTATAAATGCCCTTGGGCAGATAGCCTAGTATGAACCTATGAACCTATGAACCTATGAACCTACAAAAGCATCCTGTACTCACACTCCACACATGCAATACGTTCATTGCACTGTCTGGAGGCAGAGAGAGAGAGAGAGAGACAGAGAGAGAGAGAGAGAGAGAGAAAAAAAACACAAACAACAACAAACAGTACACAAACTGAGTTGAAGCTGTCAGCAGTGACAGTACCAAGCCGTGCCAGCAGCAGCAGGAAGCAGTAGTAGCGGTAATGCAACCAGCTGCAACAAACACAGGTAATGTAAAGTAACAGGTTAATAGTCTGCATACTGTGAACCCTCCATATGTGTCATAGGTCTGTATCTATAGGTATGTCCATGTGATATGTTGTGTGCATGTTGTTCCACCAAAAGGGGATGACTATACATTACATGTCATTCAGTGTTAGGCCATGATCCTGGCAGCAGTTTTCCATTGCAGTGAGGCCTGTCTGTAGGATGTGTGTGTCAGCTGGTGTAACGACTATGGCGCTTAGTTAGCAGTCATCTGGGAACTTTGTCATCCACAACCCGCACATGTTTGCTTTTACATCTAAGAAATAAATGCCAAACAAGAGGGGTCCTAGGACAGAGGCCTGTGGGATACCACATGTGACTGGCATTGAGTCTGACATGGCTCCTACAATATCGATATTATGGATTCTGTATGTCAACCAGTGTGCAACCCATCATGTGACATATGTAGTAACATGTAAGCTAATGAGCTTGTCTATGATGCCTGAGTGGAGTACTGTGTTGAAGGCCTTAGGCAAGCCCAGGTACGCTGTATGGATTGCGTTGCCCTCATCAATGGCTGTAGTGACTGTTTTGAAAGGTCAACCAGGTTCAAAAGGCAGGATCAGCCCATCACAAAGGCAAACTGGCCGGGAACAAGTGTCTGCAGGAACCCAATATCGCTGTATATGCGTCCCATACTGAATCATTCCATAGCTTTGCAGACCAGGCTGGTTAAGCTTATGGTGCGGTAGTTCCCAGGGTCAGTAGAGGTGCCTCCTTAGTGGAGTGGGACCACTGTTGCTGTATGCCAGTGTTCAGGTACATATCCTGTAGTACGGCCAAGGTTAAATATCAGTCTTATATGCGGCTGTATGTCCTCTTGGAGTTCACATAGCACACATCCAGGGATACCATCAGGTCACATTGATGCTGTGTGTTCTGCTTTGCTGAGGTCGGCCCTCACCTGGACATGTGAGATGATAGGGAGGTTACATTCAGCTGTGATAAGTATTTCTAAGTGTGGGGGAAAAGGAGGGGGGATACGTGCACCGAACCTGTCTGCAAGAATGTTGCCAATATCTGTGTGTTCAGTGAATGTTAAGTAGGTGTGTATTAACTCAGAGCATATCTGAGGCGTTTGGTCCATATGTGTAACATAACTGAAGAAGGCCTTGTGGTTATCTATAGTGTTCGTGACCATTTCCCTCCCAGAGTACGCCGTGGATGTTGTTATGAGAGACCGTAGCTTATTACCAGTGCTGACCACAGATGCCTTCCCTTAATGTGAATCTGCTCTGTCCTGCAGTAGCCTCCTTCTATCGTTATACAATCTGCCTTTGGCTGGGGTACACCGGACAGGATGCCTAACCTTTGTGCATAGGGTCTGGGTTAGAAATGTGTGTGCATGTTCCATGCACTCTTTGGGATGTCCATGGGAAGCATTCGCAAAGGGATCAGCAGTGTGGGTTGTGGCTTCCACTGGCCCAGTGAGCTGCACGGATACCATCTCAGTCCTAACAAGTGAATAACTGTCTAATCACATACATATCAAAGTAGTCGACTGTGCTGGTGGTGGTGGTGGTGGTGGGATATGTATATCCAGGCCGAGTAACTTGTGTCCAGATCACACTAGGTTGGAAAATGGGGCGTTCAACACACT
>NC_056746.1:1407572616-1407741530 GCF_019279795.1 Protopterus annectens | reverse complement strand
AATATTATTTTTAGTTTAGGTATGAGACCTTTGTGTGACTACTTTCATTGCACATATAAATTTCTTTGGTTAGTTAGGTAAGACATTTGAGTTAATTTTCTTCCACTCTTGTAAGTGAACCACTTATGTAGGAAAGTCTATTTTACATTGTGAGCACACTTAGTCATTTTAGGTGTTTACTTAGGTTGTTTTATGCAACTATCCATTATTTTATGAAGTGAGGTAGCATTCATGGGGTTAAAGTATTTTAACAATTTAGAATTAATTGTCATTATGTTAATTGGTTTAATTTGTGTACATAAGAATTTATTTTTTTAAATGGAGAAAAGTTCTGATGAAGTCTACTGGACGTAGATGAAAGCGCTCAACATTTCCTTTTAACAAATAAAAGTGTTATTATTTATTGAAGCTACCTCTTTTATACATTTGCACTCTTGACTGTGTGGTGCGGAATTAACGGAATTTCTTCCAGAATATGGTCTGTGACATTCTGCCTTACTGAGACAGTGTGCTGATAGTGTGGTGACATCCCCTGTGTTTACTGTGGGAATATGCAGCATCTAGTGTATTGTAGTATTTGCCAAAAGTATCTCTTCTTTCACACTTGCAATTACACACACCCTACTACCCCCACGCACACTTACGATTTGCAGGATTCATACCCCTCCCTAGCTATGTCACGACATGTGAGAGAGACGCATTAGTGAAGCGCACTATTCGGATTGTTAGTAGGTTCCTCTTCTCTGGCTGTACTTATAGGGTGCTGACATCATCAGTGTTTGGAAAAGGTAATGTGCATCATGTAGTGTGATCTCCTGATTGCCAAAAAGAACATGTTTTTCATACAGAATTGCACGCACACAAACTCCCCACATCTAAACACACACACACTTGCAGGTTTCAAACTCTTACCTAACTATGTTATGACACTTGAGAGAGATGCTTTAGCAGAGTGCGCTATTCGGATTGCTGGGAGGTGTCTCTTCTCCAGCTGTATGTATAGGGTGCTGACATCACAGTGTTTGGAAAGGGTAATGTGCATCATGTAGTGTGATCTCCTGATTGCAAAAAAGCACATATCTTTTATACAGAATTGCACACACACAAACTCCCCACATCCAAACACACATACTTGTCATTTACAGGTTTCAAACTCCTACCTAGCTATGTTATGACACTTGAGAAAGACGCATTAGCACAGTGGGCTATTCGAATTACTGGGAGGTTTCCCTTCTCCTGCTGTACTTATAAGGTGCTGACATCATCCGTGCTTAGATAGGGGAATGTGCATCCTGTAGAGTGCTTTCACAGTTGCCAAAAGGGACATCTCCCTCACACAGACTTGCACACACAGTAACCCCCCTCCACACACACTGGGCAGTTGGAGGATTCAAACCCCTACCTAACTATGTTATGAAACTCGTGACAGATGCATTAGCAGAGCGCGTTATTCGAATTACTGGGAGGTTTTCCTTCTCCTGCTGTACTTATAGGGTGCTGACATCATCCGTGCTTAGATAGGGGAATGTGCATCCTGTAGAGTGCTTTCACAGTTGCCAAAATTTAGCAGAGCACGCTATTCAAATTACTGGGAGGTTTCCCTTCTCCTGCTGTACTTATAGGGTGCTGACATCATCCGTGCTTAGATAGGGGAATATGCATCCTGTAGAGCGCTTTCATAGTTGCCAAAAGGGGCATTTCCCTCACACAAACTTGCACACACACTTACCCCCCTCCACACACACTGGGCAGTTGCAGGATTCAAACCCCTACCTAACTATGTTTTGACACTCGTGACAGACACATTAGCAGAGCGCGCTATTTGAATTACTGGGAGGTGTCCCTTCTCCTGCTGTACTTATAGGGTGCTGACATCATCCGTGCTTAGAGAGGGGAATGTGCATCCTGTAGAGTGCTTTCACAGTTGCCAGAAGGGACATCTCCCTTGCACACGCACTAACTCCCCTCCATACTCACTGGGCAGTTGCAGGATTCAAACCCCTATCTAACTATGTTATGACACTCGTGACACATGCATTAGCAGAGCGTGCTATTTGAATTACTGGAAGGTTTCCCTTCTCCTGCTGTACTTATAGGGTGCTGACATCATCCGTGCTTAGATAGGGGAATATGCATCCTGTAGAGTGCTTTCACAGTTGCCAAAAGGGGCATTTCCCTCACACAAACTTGCACACGCACTAATTCCCCTCCATACTCACTGGGCAGTTGCAGGATTCAAACCCCTATCTAACTATGTTATGACACTCGTGACACATGCATTAGCAGAGCGTGCGATTTGAATTACTGGGAAGTTTCCCTTCTCCTGCTGTATTTATAGGGTGCTGACATCATCCCTGCTTAGATAGGGGAATGTGCATCCTGTAGAGTGCTTTCACAGTTGCCAAAAGGGACATCTCCCTCACACAAACCTGCACACACACTAACCTCCCATCACACACACTGGGCAGTTGCAGGATTCAAATCCCTACCTAACTATGTTATGACACTCATGACAGACGCATTAGCGGAGCGCGCTATTCAAATTACTGGGAGTTTTTTCTTCTCCTGCTGTACTTATAGGGTGCTGACATCATCCGTGCTTAGACAGGGGAATGTGCATCCTGTAGAGTGCTTTCACAGTTGCCAAAAGGGACATCTCCCTCACACCGACTTGCACACACATCAACCCCGCTCATCCACACACACATGTAGCATTTGCATGGCTCGAACTCCTACCTACCTATATTATGACACTTGAGGGAGACGCATTAGCAGAGCGCGCTAACCGAATTACTGGGCATCTGGTCTGCACCTGCAGTATTTATAGGTTGCTGACATCTTTATTTCTACAGAGGTATGTACATCTAGTACTACCTGTCAGGTGGGGGATAGCATATATATGCATTTGCAGCCACCTACGTCAGGGTCAGATATGCACATCACACTGGCAGGTTATGTTCTATACCATGCTTCGTGACCACAGGACCTGTAACACACAACACAACCAGTCCAGAACACCACTCCCACATCCAGGACACACACTTTGCTTCCCTGGGAACAGTGCCGGGATATGCAGGTGTTCACATACACCATTCCAGTTGTTAACATCAGGTACAGGCATATTGTGTGTGGGAACTACTCAGGCCGCTACCACTTTACCCTACAGCCACTACAATTTTTGGGTCCATGTGCTATGGCAAAACCACTCACCACAGCCACATGGGGGAATACATATTGCACCTGTCCATCTGCAACATGGGTACTCACTTTTCCACACCAGAGGTAGACCACCATTGTTGATATCTGACCATACCCACCTTTCCCTGGACATCCATATCCCATCCCCACCCCCAGGCAAGGTTGTCACTGCAAACAAACTGTATTTAGCACAAGCAGGCTCTACACTTGTGAAGACTGGGGTGGACGACTTCAAAGGACCCATGCTGGGGGCTATACTGGCCACTCTGCATAATCCTTGACAATTGCATTCTATGAGCATGTGTAAGGTTTGCATTGATCATGCTATCCCACATATGCCCATGACTGCTCCACAACAAGACACCTGTCAGGTGTACACCAGCCATATATGAGCCGTCCAACAGACAGAGTGAGCTAATACATTGCAGAGCTGTAGCCCACAGAGGGAGGACATCTGTGAACAGTACTGGCATGACACTTCATTCCCACATAATCATCACAACACAGTGTTGACAGTGGAATTGTCCAGACAATGCAGATAGGGCTCCCCTCAGTCTGTTATTGACGCCCACTTACTGTTAGAGGTCCTCAGCAACCCTCTTCCAGCACACACCAACAACATGGCTGTGGCTTAGCACATTCAAACCCTGGGATCTCCACTGTGCACAGCTCACTAGCCTCACATGTTGCCTTATGTGACCTACTTTACAGTGGCACAGTAGCCTACTATACTGGGGATGCAGATGCCAAGCACACTCAGGCTAAGCTGTCATTCTCTAGGGCAACAAGCCTAGTATTGACCTCTACACCCATATGTTCAATTGTCAGAGGCACAATATTTGTTGTGCTGTTAGACTGTTTGCAGGTCTTTATTGCCATAGCATTCCCTGTTCCTATGAATAACTTGTGTATCTGTGGAAGATGTTTGAATATGAGGGCGATCCACTATATCACTTATGTCTCTGTAGTCATTTACTGTGTGCACTGGGCAGATTGCTGTGTTGTGGTTGGTTCCTGGAATGACACGTACAAATACCAGATATATGTGGCCAACTGCTAAACGGAGATATAGCCTAAGTGTGTGAGCATGCCCAGTTCAGCCTTTCCATGGCATGTTGTCTGACATATGCCTCATTTATCAAAGTGTGCGAGCATGCCCAGTGTGAGCTTTCCATATGTTGAACTCTGAAGTCCACCACATATTTGGGTGTGTGTGAACTTCAACAATATCTCACGTTTATGGTTGTGTGTTGGGTGTCATGTTGTGTACTAACTGGCCAACTGCTTCGCGTCTGCCACAACAGGGATTATACTGTGCCTGCAGGGATTGCATGGGATACTTTGCATACAGTTGTCAACATCCTTTCATAATGACCTAACACTGTAGTACCGTATAGTGTACTGGTTCAGTACTTTCACTGTGGTGGGCAGTATCCTGGGCTTTAGTCCTATCACTGCTTGACATCTTCATAGTGAGCACAACAGACTGTGTAGGGGCCAGTTGTGCACATATGACCATGTTGCATTATGTTCAGATATGGACTACCTACACCAGGCTTGTCCAACAATTGTAGTGTATTCCACAACATAGGTGGACATTGGCAAACACTAGCGATGTTCCCTAGGCCATTTCTGATGCTAGTCACAGAGTGTGTTTGTCCTTCGACACACATTGTAACTGGAGTTTGCAATGACATATGTCATGGTTAGTATACTGTGCCTCCATCTACCTCTGACATAACAGTGATACCCAGGGTTAACCTACCATCTCCCATCCACTCATCGGGATTCTTCTTGAGGGGTGTTGATAGGTGACTCTCTGGCTAACCTGTACTGGGAGTTTACTCAAGAGTGGGGGTGCCTTCTGTGTTATGGACCATTCTGTACAGCTTGTCCTATGTATGTCAGTGCTGGGGTTCAGGTCTCTCATGTGCATAGCTCATTGCCATTCAGATTGTACAAGGTGCAGCATGTTCATTGATTCCAGCTTGGACATGGCTTCATACATCAGGCACAGCTTGCCTCTGGGTGGACAGTATGGCAGTGTGTGGAGCTGCAGTTTGTTTACTCAGGCAACACATGGCATCTGTTCATGCTATTTGCTACTCCTGGTGGGGTACTGTTGTGGACTTTACAGTTGATGGAGGTGTCTGCTGAGGTATATCCCACAGGGGCTATTGTAATCAATTGTGACGCTGATGAAGGATGACTGCAGAGCCACAGTGACCTCCCCTTATCTACATCTGACAACTTTCATGATTGGGTGGGTATATGGTATGTTTCTGTGAACACTACAGCCACATGTTTGTCCAAAGCAGGATATCTATCACCTTGTGTCTCCAGGTCTCTCATTACATGTTAGGTACGTAATGGGTTAACACCTGTGTGGTAATTTGTGGGCACTTACTGTATATCCACGGTGGTTGTCTATACACAGTTCTGCAATTAGCTTGCTGACATGGCTATGGCTCCAGTTGTCTGTTTCTAGGTGGCCCTTTTTTGGGTTGCTTGTGTCAGCTGGGGGTCGGATATGGTGGGCTGTTTGTACTCCTCTGCATACATGTTCAGTCACAGTCCTTCCATGTTGGCCTGTACCTATGGGACATATATACGGAACGGGGGTTCCCAGGACCAAGCCTTGTGGGATGCCACTCATATCTGCTTTGTAGTCTGACATGGATGCAGCATGTCTGACCATGTCAATTCTGTCCTTGGTCTGGTTTGTAACCCCTCTACTGACATAGGGGTATATATTTAAGCTGGTGAACATATCCATACTGAACTCGTAGGGTATTGTCTGGAAGCATATGCACAGTCCAGCTACACTGTGTGGACCACATTGCCCTCATCATTGACCTTAATGACTGTTTCAAATGGGTCAAACATGTTTAGGAGCAGGATCTGCAGTTATGACAGCCACACTGTGTAGGGTCCGGTGTCAGTAGGTCCATGATAGCTTTATGTCTGCGGTACATACTGATCCTTTCCATAGCTGTGCAGACCAAGCTTGTCAGGATCCTGGGGTGGTAGTTTGCAGTATCCATTCAGGCAACACCTTTGTTGTGAAGGACCACTGTTGTTGTACACTGCTCTTTGGGTACATATTATGTGGTAAGGCTGACATTGGGCAGTAGTGTGATTTGGCATTCCATTATTCTTGGAGTCCATGTTGGCCTCAGCCCAGGACACCATCACATACCTTTGCTGCTGTGAGTTTTGCTTTGCAGATGATGGCTGTTACCTCAGCATCTGCAATGTCAGGGGACCAGCAGTCTGCTGGGATAGATATTTTGCATTCTGGGGGGGGGTTGCACTGCACCTGTCAGGTTGTATGTTGGCAATATGTGTGTGTGTTTGGTATGTTGTTTGTAATATCTGTGTGATTCGGAGCATATCTGTGAATTCCCAACATGGTTCCTACCATCAGTTAAGTAAGCCTTGTGATTATCCTTAGTGTCCTGTACAATTTGTATCTTCATAGGTTCATGGGTTCATACTAGGCTATCCACCCTAGGGCATTAGTAAGCCAAGCCAGAGTGTGTGTGTCTTTTGCCGCACCTTGCTATGTGACTATTATGGCCATTTATGATTTTCTTTACTGTGCCTCTGTCTGGACATGACACAGTGAAGACCCCCAGTGTACATGTACGATCATCCATCCACTTGGCAATATTCCTGTTAAGGGGTGTCAGTGAGGGGCTCTGCCTAACATGGATTGGGATCCTGTTTCTGGGTGTGGGGAGTGTCTGGGTTATGTATCTGTCCCTCCAGCACATCCTATTTCATTATGTGTTGAGGCTGACATCTGTCACTGTCACAGCTCCAATGGCTTTGATTTCCTGTGATGGAGCATGTCCATTACTCCTGTGTTGGACATGGCCTTGTACAACAGACATACAATGCCTCTGTGTAGGCAGTCTGTGACTGCATTCAGCTGGGGTGTCTACAGCCAGGCAGCATATGACATATATTTGACACCCTTTATCCTCTTGGTGGGGTACCTTTGAGGTCTTCGAACTGCTGCAGGTGTCAGGCAGGTACATCCCATATGAGTCATTGTACTAGATTATGGGTCTGATAAGGGAACAGTACAGGGGCACAGTGACCTCTGTTGATGTAGATGTGAATCCGTTCATGATATGGTGTCCAATATAGACAGTCTTCCTAGCCACATTGGCATTGTGAGTGTCACATGACAGGTTACTGTCGACTTGTGTCCCTGGGTCCCTGATTACTCCTTGCATACATAATGGTTTACCACCTATGTGGTAATTTGTGAGTACCTTGTCTGGTATTTGGTGGGACATTCATAAAGCCCAGTGTCTTCAGGATGTCTGGGTGGGGTTCTTGTATGTGAGAGTGTGGTCTGTCGCATGCTACAGACTGTACAGCAGTTTTGACTACACTTAGGTGCACATGGGTGGTCTCCGCTGCTTCGTGCATTGTCAGTTACCTGGCCGTATGGGTGCCTGTGCTGCATATGGATACTCCCCCTCCTTTGATGTTTTGGACCAGGTGTTGGGGCCATAATGCATGATATGTGGTATAACCTGGTAGTGCTGGTGTGCTATCAGTAGGCTTGCAGCAGGCTTCTGTCACTGCACAGACATCGATGTTCTCCATACTTGGAAGTGCCTCAGGGGCATGCATATTGCAGTTTACACATCTGGCATTGGTCAGCATTACCCTTATGTTTCTTACCACTTATGTTTTCTAGGGTGGTGGGTTAGTCTTTTTGGCCTTGCCTACGTATGGCTCTATGGAGGTGGCAAAGGCCTTATCCAGTATCCAGACGCCCAGGGGTAACAGGTGCAAGCCATCCCTGGAACAGCAGCATGGCTTGTCATGCATGACATCTCAAGCAGACAGACATTAGACCCTCTTGGACTGACAGCTGTAATTGTGCCACCTGTTAAAGCTGATCATTCTGTGTTTGTACTGTGGCATCACTCTTGGTGAGGGTTGGATGCTGCAAACAGCCAGTATCATAACGGCCTGGGGTACATACTCAGAGAGCTCATCCATGTCTCTTTTTATGTAGTCCAGGGAGGTACATCTCAGGTCATTCACACCAGCATGGACAATGAGTGCATCAAATTTCTGCTTGCTTTGGGGTGACCTGCGTACTTGTGTTATGTGGCATATTGTGGCAGCCTACAGGCAGCTTACTGTACCCTTTCCCTTATTCAGTCTGGTGAGTGGGACAGCAGTGTGTCTGCCTATACAGACACCTATTACAACTGTATCAGGCATGTTGTTTCTCCTTCTGGCCTGTAACTGTTTGGCACACCAGTTTTGTGTACTATGTGTTGCATGTGCTATGTTTGGAGGTTGTGGTTGCTTGGGATCTGCTTTGGAGGCTTCTGTTGGTGTGGTGTGTTTGTAATTAGGGCCTCCAGGAATGTTTTTCTGTGTTTATGTGTTTGGTTTACAGTTGTGATAGGTCTATG
The DNA here is from genome assembly GCF_019279795.1 of Protopterus annectens. Taxonomy (NCBI): domain Eukaryota; kingdom Metazoa; phylum Chordata; order Ceratodontiformes; family Protopteridae; genus Protopterus; species Protopterus annectens. The sequence goes on along the minus strand of NC_056746.1, from coordinate 1,407,732,882 downwards.
TGGGACTGGTTTTGTGGTGTATATGGTTCCCTTCTCCTCCTGACTACTTTTGACAGTACTGAGTTGGGAGAGCTCAGCCTCCGGTTTGGATAAATGGTTGCATCTCTCACATATATTTGTATTTATTGGGGGGAGTTGTGGGTTGTCTGTGTACTTGGGGCAGGTGTCACATTGCCTCTGGATTCACAGATTCTACTTGCTGTGGCTGGCCTTAGTGGATTGTATGTGTGGACATATTTTATTGCCATACTACTGATCAGTGATTACTCCCCTTTTTATGTTTGTTCTATCATGTAGTAGCTTCCTCATTCTCTTGCATGGTTTGGTAATGGCTGGAGTCCAGCATGCCAGATGCCTGCGTGTATGGCATTGTGTCTTGTTGTTATTTGTGATTGCATACTCCAAGCATTCCTGGCTGTGTTCATGGAATGCCTGTATAACATGTTATGCGGTGTGTCCCATATTCTGCACTTGCACAGGGCCTTTCGTGGATTCCACATCGGTTTGGAGGGGTGCAACCTATGCTTTACACATGTTTTTCACTGTGGTTTTCTGGCCAGGGACTGTGGTCAGGATGTGTATATCCAGTGTGATTACTCTATGGTCTGGTCTTACCAGTGAGGGATACACTTCTCATCTTGCCATCCAGTACACATGTTGCTGATTATCACATCCAGTATGCTTACCCCTCTTGTGGGAGTGGTACGTTGTTCCTGGGCATTTTGGTTTATGGATTCTGGGAACTTTTCTCCTACTGTGTTGGTGCTAGTATAATGCTCCCAGTGTATGTCTGGGTATTTTCAGTCAAACAATATAATGTGGTTTGGGGGGCTTGATATATTCATGTATTCCAACATAGGCCAGGTGCAGTTCCTGGTATTAGGACAGTAGTCTGCAGCAGGCTATATACTGGGAGTCGGTTTTAGCCATTGGTATTTGACCATGGCTAATCCATGCTGCTTCTTGTTGTGGTACCAACATGGGGGTGTGGTTATTCTTGACATTTATTGCTAGTCACCCTCCTTTTGTAGCTTGTTCCATGTTTTGCGGCTGTACAGCACAGTATGAGGTGTAACCTGGTAGTGTTAGGGTGCTGATGTGAGCCTTGACCCAGTTTTCTATTACAGGACTGATATCAACAATCTCCATACTGTGTGCATTTACACTGCACGCATCTTGCTGTTTAGACTTCTGGCATTGGGTAGCATTACATCTAGGTTTCTATCCCTTGTGGTACCTATGAAGGTGGGTTTGTGTTTTGAGACTTACCTATTCAGGGCATGCTGTGGGTACTGACAGCCTTTGCCAGTAACCATGGGGCCTGGACTGATAGGTGCATGCCACCCCTAGCAGGTGGTGCATCATGTCATGCTCCACATGTCTTCCCAGGCTGAAACACATTGGCTCCCCTTTGATTAACTGCATTACTTCAGCCAGTTATTCTGCTGAAACGCCAATAACTAGTCCACAGAATATAAATAAAAAGTTTATTAAATCCACATAGATAAGCGCTTTTGTCATACAGACTTCAACAGATCTACAAATTTTATTTAAAATGCTTACTTTTTATAGGAAATCCTAAAAACATGTGACTCCACATCTTATAAATATTAATTAGTTCAATCCTTATACATTATATGTGTTTAAAAATTCATGAAAAAGGATGTATTATTTTGTTAAACAGTATTCCTTGTTCCTTTATGTTAAAATGTTTTTCTGAAAAAAAATGTAAGAATATATTCAAAGGACACTGGCCCTATGTTTGAGTTCCGGTTTGATGCTTATAGCCTCATTCAAACCTGGGAAAAGTGTAGCATTTAATTTAAATTGCCATTTACATTCCGCCTGTAATAATTTATTTTTTCCAGTCTCCTCCTCTTGGATCCATCTTAACTATCTCCAGGATCCCAAAAATAAAGCTATGTGTGGGATTAGTTATAATGTGCTTACTTAGAGCCCAAATACACAAACACATCCTACCGGAGAAAGAACAGTTACCATTAGCAAAAGTGAATAATGATGGTGATAAGATGAATATGAATACGGATGAAATAAAGGTGTCTGATGATATAATTTTTATGTACAAAAGTTTTCAAATATTTAACTATGCAGCATTTCCTATTACTAAAAATTTGTTTCATCTTTTAATGAAAGGACTCAAATTTGTACCATCAAGAAGAGTGGATATTAGTAGAATTTTAACAGATTTTAGATTATTTAATAGGAAATTAAATTTTAAATGCATATTTAAGGACAACCAGAAAGAGTTTGAAAATTCTAACTCTGTTATATATAAAAAAAAAGCTGATGGAACCCCCCTCTTCTACCCTTAATACATACCTTTGAAAAAGTAACTGAACAAGAGATTTTTAAAAAGTTACATGATTATCCTTTTAGAAAGCATAATTTAACTAAGGATGAAAATGCACTTTTGCAAGAACTTAGGAATAATGAGGAAGTGAGGTTTATGAGGCCGGATAAAGGCGGGGGTATGGCTATTGTTAATAAAGTGGATTATAACAATAAAATCACCGGTATACTTATGGACTCAGATAAGTATGAAACAATCTCCAAAAATGAGATAAATATAAGTTATAGGAGGATTAAATATTTCTTAGAAGATGCTTTATTACAAGGTGTTATTAATGAGGAATTGTTTAATTTTTTAAATGTGGAATATCCCACAATACCGATATGCTTTGGGATACCTAAAACTCATAAAAATATAAAGGATCCACCTTATAGGTTAATTATATCTGGTAGGAATAGTATAACAAATTCTGTGGGGATTTTTATTGATCGTATAGTAAAAAACTCATTAGCCCCTATTGAATATATTTTAAAAGATTCATGGGATTTTTAAAGACAATTTAATAATGATTCCTTTGAGAAAGATTGTTATTTTTCAACTGTTGATGTTATAGATTTGTTTACTTCCATACCCCACGCAATAGGTCTGCAGTTTTTTAGTGATGTTTTAATTAGACGTAGCAATTTAGGGGGTAAGATGATAAATTTTATTATTGATTTGATGGAAATTATTTTAAAAAATAACTTTTTTACATTTGAAGGTGAATATTACAAACAAATACAAGGGGTGGCGATGGGTAATAGTTGCGCCCCTATTTTTGCCAATTTAATGCTGCATGAATGGGAAAAACAATTCATTTTTTCATCCCCAATTAAAGGTGAATGGGTTAAATATTTTAGATTTTTAGATGATCTGTTTATTTTATGGAAAGATGAAAAATTTTTTGACGCCTTTTTAAATTATATTAATAATATATGTTCTTATTTTAAGTTTACAGGGAATGGTAACCAGGATGGAATAAACTATTTAGATGTGAATATAACAAAGGATTATGTTAATAATAGTTTTTCTTCCAGTATTTTTAGAAAATCTACCTTCTCCAATGATTATCTGGAATACTCTAGCAACCACCCTCCACATGTGAAAAGAAATATTGTTAAGGGACAGATGGTGAGGGTGGTTAGAATGTGTTCAAGGATAGATATAGTGGAAAATAAAATTAATAAAGTAACTAATATGTTCCTGGAGAGGGGGTGCCCTCTTGATTTTGTTAATAACATTCGGGATGAAGTTTTGTCATTATGGAATGTTAAATATATGGCATTATTAGGTGTAGGGATCGAGGAAGAAAATATGAGACCTAGGGGAACTCAAGATTTTTCTCAATCCATGTTTATTACTTATGGGGAAACGGCTAAGGAAGTTAAAAAGATTATATCTAAAAACTGGTCCATGTTTAAATGTAATCAGGATATTTACAAATATATAGGTTCCGAACCGATGTTTACCTACAAAGTAGATAAAAATTTAAAGTTTATGTTAGACCATAAGACTACACATTTGGCAGGTACTAAGCTATGGACGCATAAATGTGGATGCTGTGAACAATGTTCATATATCAATGAAAAGGCACAGTTTTTACTGGCACCCTATGACATACCCATTAAACTAATGGATAGTTCCTGTATATCTAAGGGATTAGTATATTTGGCCATGTGTAAAGACTGCACATGTTTCTACATTGGAAAAACAGAAAGAAAATTAAACCGTAGAATCTATGAGCATTGTTATTGTATTTTAAAAAAGGAAGAAAAAAATGCTCTAAGTAAGCACATTATAACTAATCCCACACATAGCTTTATTTTTGGGATCCTGGAGATAGTTAAGATGGATCCAAGAGGAGGAGACTGGAAAAATAAATTATTACAGGCGGAATGTAAATGGCAATTTAAATTAAATGCTACACTTTTCCCAGGTTTGAATGAGGCTATAAGCATCAAACCGGAACTCAAGCATAGGGCCAGTGTCCTTTGAATATATTCTTACATTTTTTTTCAAAAAAACATTTTAACATAAAGGAACAAGGAATACTGTTTAACAAAATAATACATCCTTTTTCATGAATTTTTAAACACATATAATGTATAAGGATTGAACTAATTAATATTTATAAGATGTGGAGTCACATGTTTTTAGGATTTCCTATAAAAAGTAAGCATTTTAAATAAAATTTGTAGATCTGTTGAAGTCTGTATGATGAAAGCGCTTATCTATGTGGATTTAATAAACTTTTTATTTATATTCTGTGGACTAGTTATTGGTGTTTCAGCAGTGTATTTGGTTCCTGGTTATTTTACTGCTGGTGGCTTTTTTCGTGTTCAGCCAGTTATTGTAATTGATCATCCCATCATCATTTTGTGGCTTCATGCTTGGTGAGGGTGGATGTTAGTCAGGGTCCTAAGGTGTGCATACAGTACATGGTGTTACATTACTTAACACATGGCATTCATGCCTCAGGCGGTGCTGCAGGGCTGCCTCTGTCAGATGCACATATTACACTCCCTGTACATGTTTGTGAGCAGGTCATGTCATTTTAGGCATCCCTGTTATTATTTGAGTGAGTCAGAGGGGGTATCATTCCCAGGGTTCCTACTGAGCCAGTGTATGTGCTATGCATTGCCTCTTTGCCAAGGCCAGGGCATACTGGGCAAGCCTCCTTCTGCCTACTGGGGCAGGCTCAGGTTGTTCCTCCTCCAAGGCATGCTCTGCCTGTGATGACCTTGGCAATGGTGGGGGGCTGTTTGGCCCAGCCCTATGCTGGTCCTGCTGCAGCTGTTTTCGCAAGATCATATTATGTAGCATAGCACATACCATGACAATTTGGGTACATGTAGTTGGTGTGTACTGCAAGGCTCCACCAGATGTGTCCAGACACCGGAACTGTGACTTGAGCAGCCCAAACACATGCTCTATTACATTACGTGTTTGTTCGTGTGCCTCATTATGGCATTCCTGTTCAGGTGTGTGTGCGTTTCTGATGGGTGTCATCAGCCACGGCTCCAGTGCATAACCTGCATCCCCCACTACGTGTCCGTGTGGGATGTCCCCATTGGCAAATGTCTGGTACAGCTGCGTCAAATGCCAGATGTGGGAATCATGGTAGCTCCCAGGGTAGCTAGCACACACATTCATTATTATGCCCTGGGCATCACACATGACCTGGCAGTTGATGGAGGGGAAGCCCTTGCGGTTAATGTAGGCCCTACCCCGCTCACCGGCTGGTGCTTTGATACATATGTGCGTGCAGTCTATTGCACCCACTACCTCAGGGTATTCCGCTATTTGCTGGAAGAGACGCATATTGCTGGCCAATACCTCACGGGCATTGGGGAAATATACATGATCACCGACATGTGCTGACATAGCATCCAGGAACTGGTGCAGTACCCTGGAGGCTGATGCCTGTGATATCCCCATCATATCACCAGTTGGTCTTTGGAAGGTACCTGTTGCTAGTATTCTTAGGCCAACACATACCTTGGTTTCCACAGGGATGGGTTCCCCTCTGTTGGTTCTGTGTGTGAGGTGTGGCCTGCACAGCTCAACTATTTGCTGCAGGAGCTCTCTGTCCACTCTATAGCGCTCTACTATCTCCAGCTCATGTAACCCGTGGTAGGTGACCTTGGGCCTGTACACTCTTCTCCATCTCCTCACTGTGGGTTGTCTGGCACCATCTGCATTGTCACCACCCTCAGCAAGTCGCCTATGTCTCATTATGACAGCTATGGCAGCCCCTAACATTTCTGCTCTGAGTTCAGCTTTTTCAGTTTTCACTTCTAATAGCTTACTCCTGTCTTGCAGTGTCTCTTGAGAGAAACATCCTGCACTGCTGTTTGCAGAGTTTTAAGTGCTGGGCTGGGCTACTATTCTGCCTGTGTAATTGCCTGCTTCTAATTGTTTTCACCTGCTAGCTCCAGCAGTATTCAATGCTAGCTTCCTACTAATTCTGTTGCTTCCTTTTTCCTTTCTGTTTCCTCAGGGCGAAACAGCATGCATACCAGCAGGAACATGCTCACAGTGGCTTACACGTGCGCACACATGCTTACGCGGTTCAGGATCTGCCTATTTGGGTTAAAATGCGCGCACACTGGCGCAAACAGTCTTACAAGTCTGCCAACAGGCTCCCACATGCTCAGTCTGCCCTACACACGCGCACACCAGCGCAAACAGTGTTAAACATCTACCAACACGCTCCCACATGCTCAGTCTGCCTTACATGTGCGCACACTGCCCTACTCGCGCTTCATGGCATGCACAAGTGCGCATGTACGACCAACAAGAAACTTTAGTGTAAGTAACAGTGTACACCTTCCATTTCTTGATGTTCCCAGACTTATCTTGTGGCACTCCTCTTTCCCTGATCTGTGTCTGTCATCTGTCATGTTACACTGACCTCCAATGAACTGCATTTCTTTCTACCATCCCCCCTGTGATGTCACCTATCTCCTATTCCTCCCCCTTATGTATCTCTTACACTACTCAGACTGTGTTCATTTGCTATGTGACTGTGGGATTCAGTATCCTAACCCTCATTTACATGAGATTGCCTACTAATGCTTAGTTACATGTCTTAGACTCAGCTTCCCCCCTTAGCAACCACTACATGGTGGCCATGTTGTTTTTGGTCTGCTGGTCCCTGCATTGTCATTCCATGTATTGCATAAAACCCATATTTGTGGGTTTATAACCTTCATTTTTATGTTTTATACAGCGCAGCTCGTTTGCGCGGGGCTGCGCTGCGCTTAAACATCTATTTTTTTAATTTTTGCATCGGGTTACCTTGCCAGTGGCCACATATTTGGCCATTGGCATGCTGCCTGACACATATGCACCCTTTATTTGGAGCTGACATGGCTCCATTGTGATTTCTGCAGAAACATACTCAGTTGTCAACTGACTACATTTCTGCAGTTAAAATGTCTCTTACACGGGCTGGTTTCTGCTTCGTGGATCGCTAATATACCTCATTTGCATACCTTTCGGCTGCAAGTGAGGTATTTAGCATATCCACACCCAGTCCGTGTAAGAGACGTTTTAGCTGGTCTCTTACACGGAGTTTTGGGCTGTTCCTGGATCGCGAGGCTTGCGTGGAGTGTTACACGTCTCTTTTACACTCCGTGCAAGCCTTCGTGAATCCTGCCCAGAATGTTCTTTGAAGGTATGTTAGAATAAAGTACTGTAAAATTTTTCTCATTATAACAACTTACATCTAAATGCATATCATCCAGGTCAAAAGAAGTTCCATCCCTCTTTATGCAGCCTTAATTAGACCAAATTTTGAGTACAATAACTCCTTCAAGATTTATCTTTCCCTATATATTAAACAAATGGAAAAAACACAGAGGTTCCTAACCAACAAAATCATTGACATAATATCCATGCACTACCAGGAATAGCATGAAGTGCTATGCCTTTGTTCACTTTCTTGTATGCTGATCTTTGCCATTGCATTCTCTTCTTTTAGCGATTCATCCTCCTTAATTTCCTGTGTATTTTCAAGTCGTATAGTTTCACTAATATCAAAACTAAAGACTTAAATACCCACTAATATATATATATATATATATATATATATATATATATATATATATATATATATATATATATATATATGCTGAAAGAGAAATTTATTACACAACACCTATCTCATCTTTGGAATAACCTTCCTCTGCCAGTTAAACAAAGTTACACCTTAGTACCCTTTAAGTTAAATTTAGATGATTGGATGAATACCCATAATTTTACTCTGGGGCATACCTGCTTTGCCCATCTTAAGAAGAGGGGTATAGTATGAACATGTGTACTGTCAAGACATAAATATTCTTCTGACTCATCTGCTTTGTATTTCCTACAAGCATAAGAACATCAGTGAATTGATATTAAAACGGTATTGCAAAGGGCATAACTGGCATTTGCAATTCTTGACCTACTGTTGAATACCATAACAAGAGGATGTAATAATTTCTGTCAGAAACTAGAAAAGAAAGTTAAACTATACAACATGTAGGATTTAATATTTTGCATGCTATTTGTAGAACTAATATCATTTGAGTGGAAACAGATGTTACTGAGCCCAAAACAACTAAGGACAATAAATAAGGTTTGATTATGAAACATTCAAGCATTTAGCCTAGCAATGAACACAAGCAATCACCTGTATCATTGCCACTGTATATTTGAATGATAATTGATTGGAATGGCTTATAGTTTGTATGAATTAGTTAACTACAACCTTTTTGTTTACCCATTTTCAGAGCTCATCACTTGTCTAGTACAACTAGCTGTAAGTTGTACTTTTTTATTTGTGCCTCTGTCTCTGGAATAATTTCAATTTTGCAAAGGTGTAAAATCTCCATTTTGTAAGACGTGAGTAACTTGTGAGTCCAAACCATGGCATAGTAACAATTTGTTTTGCTTTTAGTGCTTAGACTCTTTGTTTAATTTGGGAATTTGAGGATGTCCATCCAATTATGTAGATTTACCGAGAAAATAGCAACGGTGTTACTCTGCCTGCTATGTAGGATTATATTTTTCTAGACGTGGGAACACATTGGTATATGAGCCTATAAAGCAAATGCATCTTATTTATCTGTTAAAGATAGTTTAGATCCTTTAACAAGGTATTTCATGACTGATTTATTCTGTGAAGAAATAGAAGGTCAGTGAGTACTGGATATTTCATGGTTTGAAAGTCTAGCTAATGATTTTTGTAGAGGAGTCTATCAGAAACTGAACAGAGTGAGAGAGTGCTGCCAGTCTGCCTTGATAATGAAGATATTTTTAAGGCCACTGATCTTTTTAGTTAGGAACCACTGAGAATTATTGGGTTAAATGATACAATTAGACAAATACTTGCCAAAAGGGACACTATACTCAATAATGGTTGTGATGAGATGCGAGTAAAGGGGAATTAAGACATCTTTGGGTCTAGAAGAGCTTGTGTAAATTATATGAGCCACATAGGAGGCTTTCATAACTACTGTGGTGACATGAAATGATAAGAAATGATCTGTAAGAGTGCCTAGAGCTTTGACAACAGCTTCTGATTGTCACCTATATGGTATGGGAAACTGTTTGGTTTAATAAAAGTAGCTGTACTACATTTGCTTGGCATTTATTTAGAGATTCTTATGCTTGTACCAGTTGTTGTCATGGTCTAAATCACATTAAAGCATGTGTACATCAGTAGAAGAATAAATGACAACTTCCAATTTATAGACATTTGCAAACAGATAACTATAGGTCAGGAATTTTGAAGTTAAGGTCTAAAAAATAGATGCACAATAGGATAGTGGCCCAAACTAAGTTTTGTGTATACCACTGGTAATTTGTTTTACATTTTGAAGTGGCATCAATAACTGTAACAACATGGGTTCTGTTAGACAACCAGTTAGCTATCTACTGTACAAAATAAAGATTTATATTTAGGTTTACAAGTTTCTCAATAATGCTTGCATGGGGGGTAGTGTCAAAGGCCATGACCAGTTTCAGATGTGCAACATATATTACTATCGACTGCTTTGTTGACATTTCCAAAGAAACTAAAGATGTTGAAGAAGCAGGACCCTCCTTTGACAAAGCCAAATTGATGATGGTCCAAGTTTAACAGATTTTCAATGTCCAAATGAATGAGGTCTGAGATAATATGTTCTGTAGTTTTACATATGAGGCTAGTGAGACCAATAGAACTGTAGTTACCAGGATCTGTTTTTGGGTCACCCTAGTGCAATTGGATTACATTGGCTATTCATTGGTTTCAGGAATTTCAGCAGTGGGCAGACTTCGATTAAAGTCAGGGTTCAGATAAGCTGTATTTCGCAATGATAATTAGACAACCTTCTTTTGAACCTGGGATATTACCAGGGCCCATAGAGGAAGTGTTTTTAGCTTTTCATATGAGGCTAGTGAATTTAATGGATTTAATATTATCAGGGGGTATTTTGTGGCCATCCAAGTGAAAATATATTACAATGGCTGTTTTCCAGGCTTTGGGACTATAATCAGTAGAAAAACATTGATTAAAGAAGTCAAGCAGAAGTTCATATGGGTTATACTTAGCACTGATAATCAGACATCCTGATACATTATCTGGGTGTCTGGATGTGGTGCTCTTAGCTTTTATGAGGACTGACATCACCTTCTTCACAGTAATTAGAGGTGGTGGTTGTGAATCAGGCATCTGTGGGACAGTGATAACTGTGAGTGTTATAAAATGTGGATTTAATTTGTCACCTAGGATATTAGCCATTTCCTTTGAGAGTGTACAGTACTACGGTAGACTACCTCTGAACAGTATTAGGTGTTAGTTCTTTACTTTTTGACATATTAAAAGAAAGATTTACAATTATTTCTGGTTTTAGTTGCTATTTTAATCTCATATCCAGCTTTGAGCCTCCAAATGATTACCTTAAGCTCCCTAGCATTATAAACAACTTCGTCCTACCTAGTGTAAGTTGAGAAAAGGAATGTCTGTCTCAATTTTCCCAAACATCAGAATACAAAGGATTGCTCCAGATAAAATCACTTTAGCTAGCATATATGAGTCTCTCTCACTGGATCCCTATCTGTGTGAGGAATAAAGATGCCTTGCTGAAGTCGCAAGTAGTTTATTCAGTTAAGTAGGCAGACAGATGAGTGATCTTTACACTAATAACCAAAAAAAAGTTCTTATTCAGCTGTATGGACACATGCTCCATTTTTTTCAGCCTTTACACTAATCCTTTGAACTTCTATTCTTTGTTAGTCCTGTCATCCATTGGGTGACAGGTGATATACCAGATCTAACTCAAACTTTCTGGATTACCTATGTTTTTTTTTCTCCAAAATCTGAATGGGTAGAAGTTTCTGTCCAGATCAAATCTGAATGTTATCATCAATAAAACAAGTTACTTTTAATTAATCAGGTAGTTATTCTTTGAGAATGTTTATAAAATGATTGGAACTCTACAAAAAAGAACAATTATCTTGGCTTAACAGTAAGCCCTCATTGAAAAAGCAAAAAAAAAAAATACTATTGACCTGAACAATTATAAAATCCATTTTAACTTCAATAAAATAATAAACAACTGATCAACATTTTATGTATGAATTATATATGAATGTCTGATGCTTTGATTTATTTATTTATGATAAACTATACTAATTGTAATGATTGCTTTAGTAAAATTACATTTTTCTACCCACTTCGTTTTCATCTAAAACTTAAACAATCAACTGAATGTTATAGTGAATTTTTGTGATCATCCAATCAGTCTAGAATTGTTTAAAAAAAAACTCACATAAGTTCCTTGGAAACAAGTAATTGTAGATTTTCCTTTATGGAAACATATATTGTGGCTTCTATAAATTCTACTGTATTGGGCTAGGAACACGTATGTCTCCATTTGGAAAGATACACAGCTATTCTTATGCTTTACTAGAGATGTTTTCAATTAATAATAAAATGTTCCAGCTGTGTAGTAGGGTAGGATGTTCTAACTATGACCAAGATAGTAAATTTGATGATGAGCTGAGGCACTGGAATAAAAGGGCAGGGAGGTTGAAAGTGAGTGGCCTATACCGTTCTACCAATCCATGTCATCAGGGTTTGTGCTATAAAAGTTGAAATAAAAGTTTTAGATTAAATTCAAGTCTTTGTAATCATTGTAAAAAATACAGAAGAAAGTAGTATGCACACTGACAATTTTGAACAAGGCTTATGGTAATTGAGGAAGGACAGCCAAGTAATGGGATACTGGAATGGCTATGGGGTGGGGATGTGGCCCTGGTCCTTTATCCTACCTAGGCCCCCATTTGAACTTGATCTGGCTCTGCCTAGACATACCTTGAAGTGAACAATACCTTCATTACTACTCTACATTCTCAACAAACTAATCAAAGTAAATAATTATTTATGTAACCCTTTGGGTAGCTAACTTACTAACAAACAGAGCCCTGAAAATTAAGAGGGAGGGTAGACTGTCCTTTGAAAGCTCATTAATAATGGTATTTGCCAGGGCTCAGTACACATGCTGCTCCTATTTGGTATTTACTTCTCTAATACCCAAGCTGATATCAAGTGTCTTTGTCTGCCTAAGTCCAGATGACTGCAGATTTGGAACTAACATCAAGTCTCCACAGGACACCCAAGTGCAATAACATGGACCAGCATGTACAGACAAACTGCACCTTCCACATAAATGACCCATCCATCAAAACTGGTACAATTATAAGGATCAGGCAGTTTTGTAGACAATAAACTCTTCTTTGATCTTCATGTATCTACTATAGTTAAAACATTCTTCTGTCTGGCCCAACAGATTACTACAGTCATATTTTCTAGTCTAATGATGCTATATTCCATCTTTACCCCTCCCTTATTGCACCTGTAAAAGACTATAGAACTCTCTCTCTGTTATTTACCTGAACAGACATATAATCTGCTTCAAAGGACTGAAGAATTTCCTCACTAAGAAATTCAAGGACCTCAGTTCTACAGCTTATGCAAAGTACCTTAAAGATCTATCTCTTTTCAGTTTCTTGCAAACTCTTATTGCATAACATTTGCCTAGGCTACATGGCCTCAAATGACCTGATCTTGCATGATCTCCTATATGTCCGCACAGCTATTAAACCTTCAAATTATCATACAAGAGACACAAACCTCATCTCCAACATAAACAGAACCTGTTGGTGTGATAGATACTTCTCTCTAAGAATTTTTCTTCTCTCAAACAGGCTTACCATTTGTATTAAACAATTCAAACACAGCCTAGGTGAATAGATAAAAAACTATAATTACATTCTAGGTCTAGCCCCCCCAATCCCTTATGGATGGGGCAACACACAGGGTAGTGCACTAGCTAGGCAAATGTTCTATCTAGTCAACTACCTAGATATAATCCGATATATATATATATACACACACATACACACACACACACACACACACACACACACACACACACACACACACACACACACACACACACAGTGTAAACCTTTGTCCTAGATGATTACCACTGTTGAAGTGACACCCTGACCACGTGCAAAATGGGAAGGTGGGGGGAGGTTTCTGGATAGATGGATGGATATGAACTTATGAATTGTGATGTTTCATACTGATACTGTGCTAGCTTCACTTACATACAATTTCTGTGCTAATTTTGGATTACCTCATAAAAGTGTACAATCTGATGTGCGTGAATTGCTTTTCCTTATAGGATCTTTGGATCACAGGACATTAATAGGCCATTGGCCCTGAGGCCCTTACAAGCCTAGCCAAGAATTTAGCCCATGTTCCAATATGTCAGCACCTTATGACACTGTCCAGCAGGGACATAGGGGGAATCCCAGGGGTTTATTTTCTATTCCCCATCCAGTTACCCAGATTGTGCTTAAAAAGGTTTAATGAGGGGCCCTGCTTTATGTGGAGAGGGAGTCTATTCCACAAAAGGGGGAGTCTTTGGGACACAAATCTGTCTTGCCAACAAGTCCTGTTGATGTCACAGACCAGCTTGCGGTCTCCCGTGCAGGTTACTCGAGTGGTGCTTGACTTGCAGATATGCAGCAATCCCATCAAGGTCGGGTCTGAGATTGCTTTGTATGTCAGACAGAGGTCACCTCTGTGGAGCCTGTAGGAGACTAAGTAAAAGGGCAGGGATTTTAGCCTATCTGTGTAGGGTAGATGGTTGAGGCCTTTGGTTCTCTGGATGAGGAATCTCTGTGGTTTCTCCAGCTGCTGCATGTGCATTGCAAGATGCATGCCAAAAGGGGCATTGTATTCAATAATCAGTCTTATAAGGGATGAATACAGGGATGTTATAACTATCTTGTGCCAGGATGAGATATCCTTACTAATGAGGTGGGCCATGTAGAAAGCTTTCCATACAACGGAGGCAATATGGTGGTCAAATGTCAGTTTGCTATCAACCTGGGTCCCCAAGTCCCTCACGACTGATTGCATGCTTAGTGCCTTATTATCAATGTGATAATTTCTGAGGACGTCATTCTCCCCGAACGGGATGATGCATTTTTTAGCATTCAGTTTGAGGCCATGTTTCTGGCACTAGTCATTTGTTTGGGTGAGACCCTCTTGGAGGAGTCCACATCACTCGGGGAATTGATGACAGCACCCAGCTTACAGTCATCTGCAGACTTGGTCAGCCATAACCCACTAGATTTGGCCTGAACCTCTGAGAAGTATATCCCAAACAACAGAGGCCCCAAGACCGATCCCTGGGGTACACCGTTTGTTATGGGTCTACTACTTGAGGTGGCTTCTCCAATTTTGACTAGGTGGGTTCTATCAGTAAGTCAGTTTGTACCCATCTGGTAACATATGGATTGATGCCTAGTTGAGAGAGTTTATCTATTATACCTGAGTGGGGAATAGTATTGAAGGCCTTGGTCAGGTCAAGGTAGGCGGTGTGCTCTATCTTCCCCTCATCTAAGGCCTTGGTGACTGTCTCAGAGAAGTCGACCACATGATGCTAGGCATGTACTGTGGTAATATCACAAGAAACCTTGTTTATGAATATGTCTCATAGAATAAATTTCCAAGACATGAACTATTACTCTTTACACACATTCTGCCACTGTTACTTCCAAAAGTGATTCTGGAATGTACATGTGCTGTGATGTTATGACTAGTATAGCCACATACCGCACAGTTCTATATCCATCTCAGCAAGCTGTTTTCCAGTTTCATTCCCATACTCTCAAATAATCCCATGGTATGTGAAATGTAAATGCAATTCACAAAATACTACCTATCCAATTCAATAGAATCTGTTTGCCATTTTATGAATTGTATTACACTGTCCCTCTGATATATCATTTGAAGCAATATCTAGAAATAATAAAATTTGTCACGGTAATCATTAAAATGCTGATTCCTATTTTCAGTGCTTTACTTTTTCACACATACTACAGCATTCTAAAACTAAGACTAGGAATGCAGTCTGTCGCTCTCCTAATAAACCACTTTTTATTAGCATTATTTTACACTGTGCATTTTTGTTACTGAAATAAATTTTGTAGTCATGTAACTATGAAAAATGAGAAAATATCTCTGTTTTAGATCTGTATGATGCTATTGTAAACATATTATTCAGTTACAGAATGCTTTCTAGATAAGAACCAATGTTTGATTGGACTGTAGGTTTATAATATGTTCACAGCAAAAAGAGAGAGAAAGTGTGCTAAAGACGTACAATATTATGCACAATTTTCTTCTGCCATGTCAGTACATAACACATTAAAAAATCTATTATATTAATGCATTCATTTAATTTCTTATTTATCAAACAACAAAAATATTTAAGCAACATTAAACAGCACCATTATATTAATGCATTTATATCAGTTAATATCTGTCCCACAAGTACAACAAAAACATTTGAGTAACATTACTGGAATCTTTATAGATCTGGATTATGCTGCTCCATGGAACAAAGACAGTACATACAGGGTTGTGTTATCCTCAAGTGGGGGATTCTCTCTGTGCCAGCATGTAATTATCAAACAGCAGGGCTCCAGGGAGTGCTGAAATTGGAGTAATGTCAACATGGAACGGTTGATTGTTCCAGCTCTTTCATTCCACAGATTCCTTTAGTTTTCTGGAACACATTACCCTAATTTTAATCTCTCCACATTATTTGACTTGATTCAGCACTAACCCTTTTGTTAATACAACAGCTGTCACATAATGCAGGCTTCTCCTTTCACTGTTTGAAAAGTACTACAGATTATTTGCATTCACTGTAGTAACCAGGGACCCTCTTGTTTCACTGCAAGTGCAATGGAACTTAAAGCTAACCTTATAAAACAATGATACCACATACACACCAGCTACTAAAGGGGTTATACAAGCATCTAGACCCTGTATAAGTTATAAAAAATAGATAACGTGGCTCTCCCCATATATAAAAGCATGATACTTTCTTGAAAAAAGATGACAAGAGTACCTAAATTACATTCCTGAGGTTCACTGGTCGTGATGTATATCAGACACACATAACAACCTTCCATGCTGTCACCTGTACAACGCTTCCTCTTTAACCACCAGCTATGTACCCTACAACAGGATTGTGCTATGATGCATTGCTTTGTGTGTTCAATAAATGGTTCCCTGATTTTTCTTCTCTTAGTAAATCTGTGCATCCTTTGGAGAAAAGGGGAAAGGAATGCTCTTAACCTTTTGAAACTGTCATGCATTGAAGTCTATTCACTCATTTGGAGAATATAATTAAGTGTAAGTTCTACATATTAGAATGTACAGAAAATAAATGTTCAAATTGTGAAATCATTTAGTGCCTTATAGGACACAAAATGAAAATTAAAAGGCATAAGCAGTATCTTAAGAAAGGCCTGCCATAATGTATGCTTTATTCTTTTCAAGCAATTTTGCTTTCCAATGTGTTTGCACTGTTGAAATGCTTAGTACACATTGAATTCAAATAAAAACTTAATCTTACAGTAGTGTTACCATATCATTGAATTTTGCAATAAGAGCCCTTTAATGGTTTTGTTGTGCTGTTTATTTTGTATTGTGAATCAGGCCAGTAAAATGCATCAGTGACTGTAACTATTGAAAACATATGGCCTTGAACCTTGAAGATTTACAACTTTTTTAGTAATGGATTTAGAAGAAATTATCTGATTCAGGAAAGCAGTGCACACCCACTGATTTATTATACATCATTTGCATTCTAATAAAGTCAATCAGTATTAAAGGTCATAACCTACGTCGCTACTATAAGTATTTTAGTTCCCAGTTACTCAGAGCAGGATTAAACAAATAAAATTCTTCCCACAAAGTGAATGTAGAATACATTTTTTAAGATACTGGACATATAATCAAAACAGAAGTAAACCAATGGCTGAACAATCTCTCTATTTTTTACATTTGCTGTCTTTAGCCAAAATCATATAAAATTCTTAGTAAAAATAAATTAACATCTGCAAATAATTTTAGCTTTATTGTCCACAATAAAATGACACTTCAGTCACATGAATGCATACCAGCTGCTAAGCATATCATCATATTTTTTCATGTAAATCTAATCTGCAGAATATTACAACAGAAATACAGTACCTAAACACAGAAATGAACAATTTGGCGCACACAGTGTGTGACTAAATGACCCATGTCTAATCTTTCTTGCTGTGGGTAGTAACCATTGCCCAGTTAGAGGAAATGTAATATACAGATCTATGCCTTACTGCTGAAATAAGTCTCTCAGATTTTGGATAATAAAGTAATAATTCTGTAACTAAGTATCTTTGTAAACATATGGCCCATTTGATATGCTGTATAGAAACAAAGTGAATATCTGCTTGTTTTCCTTTATGGAACCCTGCTTGAATTTCTTTTCTTTTTATTTCTTTATTCTGAATATTGCAGTCACAGTCTAATGTCAGTATTTCAAATGTTTCCATTCCAGATTGGATTTATATACCACTGGCTTTTGAAAGTTTGGTCTAGACTGGGTGTTTGCCTACCATTTGCTTTTATTACAATGCCATTTCAAAGTTTCTCCTGTTTGCCAGTTGTCTTTTTACTAATTTTTATTTTTATCTGCTTTCCTGTTTAGGTCCATTCCCTAATTTCTCAAAAGTGTTATTCTGTCAAATAATAATATACTTATCTATTCATTCTTTTTTCTATACCTTCTTTGTCTAAATCATATTCTAAGGGTCGAGGAACCCATTCCAGTAAGAAGCAGGTGTGAAGAAGGAGCTAATCATACCAAATAAATCATACAAAACACTCAAAGTTTATTTTAATTTAATTTGCATTTGCACTAATTCATATGATATCCTTGTATGTAGATCTTCATGAACTCTCTCTTGCAATGCAAAATAAACTGCTTCCACTTACAGATTCATAGATAATTACTAGGCAGCTTAGTCTGCAGATTAATTTATGCCATGTCAATGAACAGAAAATGACCAAATGTGAGAATTAAACCCTTTAGCTTATATCAGTAGGGCAACTACCTTAATCATTGTGCCAACCACAAATTCCTAAAAAATAAAATTTATATAAAAACATAAACCTTAAATTAATGCCAATTAGACCATAGGGTCATAGGTTGGTACTAGGCTATCAGCCCTAGGGCCTATACAATCTGGTCCATAACAATTCCCTCGCTATTTCTTCCCACAGTATTTACTTCCCTGGACCCCTGTCTAGCAGGGTGACTGACATGATCCCCGGGGCGAATTTCCTATCTCCCATCCAATCCTCAAGGTTCCTTTTGAAGAGGGCCAAAGAGGTGCTCAGCTTGACATGTATGGGCAATCTATTCCAGAGTCTGGGGAGTTTCTGGGTCAGGAACCTATCCCTCCAGCATGTTTTGTTCATTGTGATGACAAGATTTAGATCCCTGCAGTGTGTATCTCTGAGGGATTGGGATTTCTTTAAGTGTAGCATGTCTAACAGCTCGGGGTTTGACATGGCCTTGTATGTTAAGCAGAGATCGCCTCTGAGTAGAAGATATGTGACAGAGTATAAGTGGAGTGTTTTTAGATGGTCAGCATAAGGCATCTTTTTTAAGCCTGTGATTCTTTTAGTGAGGTATTTCTGCAGCCTTTCCAGCTGTTGCAGATGTGTTGTGAGGTACATATCAAATGGGGCATTATACTCTATAATGGGTCTAATGAGAATGATCACAGTGGGACAATGACCTCCTTTTTTCTGGATGAAAAGCCCTTAGTGATGAGGTGTGCCACATAGAAGGATTTCCTCACTGTTGTGCCAATGTGGTTATCGAAGGTGAGACCACTGTCCACCTGTGTCCCTAAGTCTCTCATCACACTTTCAGTGTTTAGTGTACTGCCACCTATGTGGTAATTCATGGGTACATGTTTTTTCCCAAAGGGGATAACTTTACATTTCTTGGCATTGAGCTTGAGCCCATGGCTCTGGCACCAAGCATCTGTTTCTGTAAGGCCCTTTTGTAGAATATCCACATCATTTCGGGATTCAATAATGGCTTCCAGTTTGCAGTCATCTGCGAACTTTGTTAGCCAGAGTCCCTTAGTGTTGGCCTGTACTTCAGAGAAGTAGATGCCAAACAAGAACAGTCCCAGGACTGAACCCTGAGGTATTCCACTTGTCACTTGTCTGGAGGTGGATTAGGAGTTGGCTACTTTTACAGTGTGGGTTCTGTCAGTAAGCCAGTTGGCAACCCATCAAGTGACATAGGGATTAATGCCCATCTTAGTGAGTTTATCTATGATTCCAGAGTGGGGATGGTGTCGAAGGCCTTGGCGAGGTCCAAATAGGCTGTGTGGATCACCTAACCTTTGTCCACGGCTCTGGAGACTGATTCAAAGAAGTCAATCAGGTTCAGGAGACAAGATCGATCCTTCATGAACCCAAACTGCGTGGGATCCAGTGTTTGAAGGTTGATAATGTCTTTGTTTATAAGTTCCATGATAATACATTCCATGGCCTTGCAGATCAGGCTCATCAGACTGATGGGGCGGTAGTTCCCGGGATCCAAGGTGGATCCCCCCTTATGGAGTGGGATAACTATAGCTGTGCACCATTTAGTGGGCACAAAGACTGAGGTGAGGCTATGATTAAACATGAAACTTAGGTGAGCTGCCAGTTCATTTTGTAGTTCATGTAGTACACAGCCTGGTATGTCATCTGTTCCCATGGATGCTGTATTCTTAGCTTTGGAGAGTGTGTTTTTTACCTGTGTGGCCATTATTACCAGAATCTGGCACTCTTTCGGTATTGAGATGGGCCCTTTAGGGGATGAGAGGGGGGTGAAGTTTGCACTGAATCGATCTGCCAGGATATTGGCAATATCCTTGGGATCAGTATATTTAATGCCATTCTGTTGTAGCTCAAAGCAGATCTGAGCATTGCTATTTAGATTCTTGACATAGCTATAAAATGCCTTGTGGGTGTCTTTGGAATCTTTGGCAATTTTCTTTTCGTAACTAGCTTTGGAGGATATTATGAGGGATCTCAGCTTCTTACGGAGGTTGGTAAGGGAGTTTTTTGCATCCTGGGATTTTCCTCTTTTCTGCAACAGTTTCTTCCTTTTGTTGTAAAGTTTATTTATGGCAAGGGACCGCCAGATTGGCTTCCTTTTTTTGGAGGAGTATGTCTTGGTTCTATTGGGGATGGCAAAATTCATGCACAAGTGGATGTGCTTCTACAGTGCCTTAGTGTAGGATTCAGCAGTCGAACTTTCAGTTACGGTCTGCATGGGTGTCGTGAAGTTTTTCACTTCTGACTTGAGTAGCATGAAGTTGGCTTTGGAGAAGTTTTTTACAGAGGTTTGCTTACTGGGGGTGGGGGTGAGATGTGGATGTCAAGGGTGATTAGCTTATGGTCAGACCTGACCAACGAGGGGGTGACCATAGGTGTGGAGCATCGATTTCCCATGTTGGTAATGACCAGGTCTAGGATATTGGAGCCCCTGGTGGGACTAAGGATTAGTTGATCCAGGGTGGTGGAATTTAATTTATGAATTCCAGGAACCATTGGACAAAGGTGTTGGTACACGAGTAGTTTTCCCAATTAATGGCAGGGTAGTTGAAATCACCCAGTATTAGGGTCTTTGGTTGTATCTTAATATTTTCCAGTATGTTTAGAAAGGTGTAGTGAGAATCTAGGGGCATGGTGGGGGACCTGTAGCAAGCTACAATTTGTATTGCAGTCTTACCTAGTGTTAGTTGCACCTGGAGAATTCCAGACGCATTGTGTTGGGCATCTAGCCTGGTGTTGTAAATATCCTTGGTGAATATGGACACCCCTCTACCTTTAGTGTTTCAGTCCTGGTTTGGTGGGTGAAAAATGTGATAAGACTTGTAGCCTGGTATTGCAGGGCTGCTCTCTGGATCCTTGAACCAGGTCTCAGTTACTGCACAGATATTGATGATCTCCATTTTTAGGAGTTTCTCGAGAGAGTGGATTTTGAGGTTCAGACTTCTAGCATTGAGTATCATTACCTTCAGATTTTGCATGCTTGTACCTGTTACAGTGGTGCTTTTGTCCTTTGAACTTTGCCTAAAAAAGGCACTATAGGGGTGGCAAGAGCCTTAGCCTGTAACCTGAATCCCAGGTGCGACGAGTGCAGACCATCTCTGGCAAAGCATCGTGGTCTGTCAATCATGTCGTCCCAGGCGGACAGATACTGGATCCCCTTTGAATGACACCAGAAGTTTAGCCAATTGTTGAAGTCATTTGCAACTATTGCAATCAAAATAATTATAATCAGTATGAACTCTGAATGATTACTTCATTAACACTATAGTTAATCCCTTTCTCAAAACAATGACATGCTACCTCAATTTTCAAGGAACTTGCAAAAGCAAAGCCTTTTTGTTTTAACAAATTTTGCTGCATTCACTATTATTCCAGTTGCTCCATATTGTCCTGCATATGAATATGCAGTGGGGCAGATATACTTGTAATATAAAGTGTCTGTGCCATCAAAGGCTGTGGAGCAGTAATTTTTAACATTTTTTTAAGAAGCAACATACAGTTTTCACAGATTTTGGAGACAGCCCATTTGATGTTCTCTTCTGTTTTCCAGCAGCCTCTTTGTATTAGTCTGGTTAATGCCCCACAGGGGCATAAACACTTCTTTCTCAGTTAACACTGAATATTTAACACAACAGTGCAATATTTTGCTTCATTGTATCTATTCCCTTTCAGCACAAAGATGCAATAAATGACAGGATAATCAACAGGAATGCTGATTTATGTTGACTAAAATATGAAATGCCTTGGGCTGAAATTCCAGGAATTATGCCTTTTTAAGAATAATTTCTGGCAATTACTGTGTTTCATTATCATTTTTATTAAAACAGATTTTAAGTCCAGTACACTCAATAAAATAAAATGACAGCTTTACAATTGGTAAGTATAAAATGCAACTTAAGATAAACGAGTATTGTGGTTTAAAATACCAAACTGCGCAAAAACGTCATGTTTATACAAAAGTCAGCCAGTCTAGTTTCTTAACTTGTGTGGTATTTTCTGAGAAGATGGTAAACTCACTGCCCATGAGGCAACATGTTATACCAATTAGAATTCTTCTTTTCTCATCATTATATTCTTCTTTAAAGATCTGTAGATAACACTCATTCTTTGGTTTGTATTTTCATGTGAGGAATGCCACATTCTGCTGACATTGTGCATTTACTTTTTTTTTTAACAGGATTTCCCCCTGTACCATTCAATTTTGTATGCATAGTAAGCAGAATTGTAATATGGCAAGATACAAGAAAGGGGAAGTAGAAGTGAAATAAAAGAGAAAGATAGAGAGGAGGCTTCTTTAGGTATCAGCTCTCATGATAACCTGAATGTTTTTTCACAGTGTAAGTTAAGTAGGGCCACATTTTGTTACTACTCGAACAGGACATCCCCTATGTATATCAGGAGCTGATTTTAAACTTTTTATAAGCCTTGCCTTAAATGAGTATATTAGTATTAAATAAGAATTGCAACTGGTGCAGACAAAAATGGTAGTGGATATGCTGATTCGACTATTCTTCATATTGTAAACTAAATAGGGGAAAGCTTGGCTGGTTTGTGGATAAGACCTCATAAAAACAGTAGGGGCTGGTTTTAAATGTTGTTTATAATATACTTTATATGCATATTGCTACATATGTAGATATGAATGTCATTTTAAAATTTTTGTATTATTGCTGCACATATTTTATTGTGTGCTGAAACACTGGTGTTTTTCATTGCTTCATAGGTTCATAGGTTGGTACCAGGCTATCGGCCCTAGGGCCTATACAAGCCTAGCCATAACATTTCCCTGGCTATTTCTTCTGACAACATTTACTTCCCTGGACCCCTGTCTACTAGGGCAACTGACGTGATTCCCGGGGTGAATTTCCTATCTCCCAGCCAATCGTCAAGGTTCGTTTTGAAGAGGGCCAATGAGGCCTTCTGCTTGACATGTATGGGTAGTCTATTCCAGAGTATGGGGAGTCTCTGGGTCAGGAACCTATCCCTCCAACATGTTTTGTCATTGTGATGACAAAGTTTAGATCCCTGGAGCGTGTGGATCTGAGGGATTGGGATTTCTTTAAGTGGAGCATGTCCAACAGCTCTGGGTTTGACATGGCCTTGTATGTTAAGCAGAGATCGCCTCTGAGTAGACAATATGCCACAGTGTATAGCTGGAGTTTTTTTAGATGGTCTGTATAGCGCATCAGCTTTAGGCATGTGATTCTTTTAGCGAGGTATTTCTGTGGCCTTTCCAGCTGTTGCAGATGTCTTGTGAGGTACATACCAAATGGTGCATTGTACTCTATAATGGGTCTAATGAGGGATGAATACAATGGGACAATGACCTCCTTTTTTCTGAATGAAAAGCCCTTAGTGATGAGGTGTGCCACATAGAAGGATTTCCTGACTGTTGTGCCAATGTGGTTATTGAAGTTGAGACCACTGTCCACCTGTGTCCCTAAGTCTCTCATCACACTTTTGGTGTTCAGTGTACTACCACCTATGTGGTAATTCATGGGTACATGGTTTTTCCCAAAGGGGATAACTGTACATTTCTTGGCATTAAGCTTGAGCCTATGGCTCTGGCACCAAGCATCTTTTTCTGTAAGGCCCTTTTGTAAAAGATCCACATCATTTAGGGATTCAATAATGACTCCCAGTTTGCAGTCACCTGTGAACTTTGTTAGCCAGAGTCCCTTAGTGTTGGTCTGTACTTCAGAGAAGTAGATGCCAAACAAGAGTAGTCCCAGGACTGAACCATGAGGTACTCCACTTGTCACTTGTCTGGAGCTGGATTTGTAATCGGCTACTTTTACAGTCTGGGTTCTGTCAGTAAGCCAGTTGGCAACCCATCTAGTGATGTAGGGATTTATGCTCAGCTTAGTAAGTTTATCTATGATTCCAGAGTGGAAGATGGTGTGGAAGGCCTTGTGGAGGTCCAGATAGGCTGTGTGGACCACCTTACCCTCATCCACAGCTCTGGAGACTGATTCAAAGAAGTCAATCAGGTTCAGGATACAGAATCGGCCCTTCATGAACCCAAACTGTATGTGGTCCAGTGTTTGAAGGTTGCCAATGTCTTATTTTATAAGTTCTATGATAATGCGTTCCATGCCCTTGGAGATCAGGCTCGTCAGACTGATGGGACAGTAGTTCCCGGGATCCAAGGTGGATCACCCCTTGTGGAGTGGGATAACTGTAGCTGTCTGCCACTCAGTAGGCATGAAACCTGAGGTGAGGCCATGATTAAACATGATACTTAGGTGAGGTGTCAGTTCATTTTGCAGTTCATGTAGTACACAGCCCGGGATGTCATCTGGCCCCATGGATGTTGTATTCCTAGCTTTGGAGAGTGCAGTTTCTACCTGTGTGGCCGTGATTATCAGATTTTGGCAATCTTTTGGTATTGAGATAGACCCTTTAGGGGGTGATAGGGGGGTGAAGTTGGCACTAAATCAATCTGCCAGGATATTGGCAATATCCTTGGTATCAGTATATTTAATGCCATTCTGTTGTAGTTCAGAGCAGATCTGAGCATTGCCATTTAGATTCTTGACATATATATATAGAATGCCTTGTGGTTGTCTTTGGAATTTGTGGCAATTTTATTTTCATAACTAGCTTTGACGGATTTTATGAGGGATCTCAGCTTCTTACTGAGGCCGGTAAGGGAGTTTTTTGCATCCTGGGATTTTCCTCTTTTCTGCAACGGTTTCTTCCTTTTGTTGTATAGTTTGTTTATGGCAGGGGACCACCAGATTGGCTTCCTTTTTTTCGAGGAGAGCCTCTTGGTTCTATTTGGGATGGCATGATTCATGCACAAGTGGATATGCTCATACAGTGCCTTAGTGTAGGATTCAGCAGTCGAACTTTCAGCTACTGTCTGCATGGGTGTCATGAAGTTTGTCACTTTTGATTTGAGTAGCATGAAGCTGGCTTTGGAGAAGTTTTTTACAGAGGTTTCCTTACTGGGGGGTTGGGAGTGGGATGTGGATGTCAAGGGTGATTTGCTTATGGTCAGACCTGACCAATGAGGGGGTGACCACTGGTGTGGAGCATCTATCTCCCATGTTGGTAATGACCAGGTCTAGGATATTGGAACTCCTGGTGGAAAAATGGATTAGTTGATTCAGGACATTGGAATTTATAAATTCCAAGAACCATTGAGAGAAGGTGTTGGTACCTAAGTAGTTTTCCCAGTTAATGGCAGGGTAGTTGAAATCATCCAGTATTAGGGTGGTTGGTTGTATCTTAATATTTTCCAGTATGTTTAGAAAGGTGTAGTGAGAATCTTGGGGAATGGTGGGGGATCTGTAGCAAGCTACAATTTGGATTGCAGTCCTACCTAGTGTTAGTCACACCTGGTAGTACATTTTACTGAATTATGTAATATTTGAAGTTCATGAAATCAACAGTTACATAATTCCAGGACTTTTCCCTTTCCTTCATGCTTGTTTGACCCTGGAGTTAATATTTCTTTTTCCTGGGGTGGGGCTTGCTGTAGGTGAAACCCTCCACATAAAAGTTGTTTTTTGTTTTTATGTTTGTAGTCACAAATGTAATCTATTAGTTTACATTTGTGATTATGTTTTTCATTTATTTTAGTTGTGAAGAGTGGTATCTACCAGATAATTTGTTCAATGGTTTGTGTTGCAATCAAACTCACCTGCAATTATTCATTATAAACTCAGATCTACACACTCACACACACACACACACACACACACACACACACACACACACACACACACACACACACACACACACACACACACACACACACACACACACACACACACGCACACACACACACGCACACACACATACACACATATATATATGTCCTTAAAAATCTAAAAGTAACAATGTTAATATGCATAACATCAAGAAACTAAGACTATAATGACACAACCATAGAAAATCTTTAATATCAACAATGCTACACAGTCAGTCAATATTAAGTCCTACATGGTGGGCTAAAACTGTGTGCACATCATGCCATGACAAGCACATGGTAGCGCTCAGTTTTGTGTTCAGTAAGCAGCTCTACACAATGTGCAGAGCTGCACAAACACTGTATACATCATGGCATGTTAATTACTACATAACCAGCTGAATTTTATGCTAATCAACCAATCCAAGATGGAGGAGGTATTCAACATGCTATAAAGCAATCATGTACACTCTGTGAAGACTGCAAATTCCAAAACCTGTTGCAATATAGCCACAGAAACTACTCTACATGAACAAAATGTTAGGGGCTGCTGTTTCTCTTATATATATGTATGTACTACAGGTCCAAGTCTATGCTAATGCTGTTGCTAATACACCACATCCAAGAAGGAAAAGGGTGTTTAGACCCTGTTTAACTTTTCATGATCTGCATGAGGTGGAAATTGTAGAGCTCTTCAGGGTGGATAGAAACACCTTACAGTAACTCTGCAAATTTGGTCATCCTCAACTGAAGGCAACAGTAAACCGATGAGAACCAATATCTGTGGAGACAAAGGTTTGTGCAGCACTTAGAATATTAGCTACAGGAGCCTCCCAGAGACCCTAAGGGACCTGCAGGGGTGTTACAGGCATTAGTTTCCACTCCAGGACCCTACATCAATTCCTGAATGGTATGCTACAACTTGCCAGTGAGTACATACATTTTCCCCGTACACCTGAGGGCAGGGCTACAACTATGCAGGATTAGTACCCTGTAGCACACTACTCTGAAGTCTTAGGTGCCAGACACTGCATGCACATTGAAATCAAAGCACCATGCAGGAACAGCGAACAGTGTACATAAAAAGAAAAGGCTTCCACTTCATTAAATGCCAGGTTATGTGTAACACTAAGGGAAGCATTCTGCATGTGTGTGCTGGACACCCAGGCAGTTACCACAATTCCCATATTTGGCCCAACTGTCAGCTCTATCAGAGGTTTTCTAGGGGGATATCCCACAGGGTCATTTACTATGGCTGATGACGCTCATTAGAAATGCACACCCACCCACCAAAAGAATGCTGTAATGAGGCACACAGTCAAACAAGAAATATCATAGAGCATGTGTTTGGGCTGCTGAAGTCACTGTTCTGATGCCTAGATACATCTGGTGGATCCCTGCAGTATAGTAGCTGCATGTGTGCTGAAATTTTCACTGTCTGTGCGATCCTTCACAATATTATTCTGACAAAACAGCTTCAGCAGAAGCACCAAGGGGAAGGACTACACATCCCACCACCACTGGCAAGGTTACCTCATCCACATATGGATGAGGAGTCATGGGGGAACCACCAGTGGATTTTGGCAGATGTAGGCATGCACAATATGCCCTCACCCTGACCAAGAGCCAATGGATAGCACACACGCTCACCACCTAAATGGGTAACTAATAGGCCTCATGTATCAAAGATGGAGACATTACAAAATCCTTTAAGAAAGCAGTAAAATTTCCAAAAGAGCATCACAAACACAGATATACTAAGCACTCAGTCAGATATGCATCCTGATCATCACAGTCTAGGCATAATCTAGGCATTCAGGTGCCTTGACTCCTTTCTGCTTGAGAGGGGATGTGGGGATATGGCTGTTCAAATTTATATTTGGAACCAGATAGTCAGTGAAGTAAATGCCATAGGGAGCTGTACCAGGACTTATGCTCAGGCGCATCACAAGGCCACTGATATGATTTCATCAGCTGAGATGGCCCATAGACACCTCTAGGGGAGTGTTGGCACAGTAAGAGGTAATTGGCAATTGTATGAAATTTAATCAACTGAGAGGAGAGCAGCTGCTGCTGCCTGTAAACAGCTGGCTATGGAGGGGGGGGGTGGTAGTGTTACAGATCAACCACTGACACCACATGGATAGGTCCTGTTCACTGTCAGAGATCCAGAGTGCTCAATGGAATGTGCACAACAACACGTGATTGATGTTGGTACCGCGTTTCATGGGAGGACACGTATGTCCCAGGAGGGGCTTCCAGGTAGCTTACCTATGTCAATTTGTAAGATTTGCTTGTATAGTAAAAAATTATTTTGGATGAGCCTGTTGATAAATTAATATAGTTAATGGTATATTTTTGTTCATTACATATGAGCTTAGGGTGAACATGTCAACTAAGTTTAAGTTAAAAGTATTGTTAATGGACATATAGCATATTCACTGTCGCACTGTGTTATTACAGCTGTGATAATTGCATCCTTACCTTATTTCAATTCTTCCAGGATCATCCTCCCTAGCAAGTGTTGAGTCATCTACACAAAATTTCATTATTGATGACCATTTGTCAGAAATATGCATTTATCCATATTTGTGAGGTGGGTGTCATGAGTGTGTGTCTTACTGTATTATATTAAATTTTAGTGTAGATAATAATTTCATTCCTATGTTTGTTGCTTATTATCACAGGTGATCTTGACAGTGGAAGTATAGGTCTCTTACCACCTGATGACTTTGTATCGGCAGACTCTGATGACGATGGTGGCCAAACAGAGGCACAGTCAGGGGGTGCTGAGGTTGAATCTGACAATGAGGTTGACATTCAGCCATCCCCTGTAGTATCATCAAACACAGTCAGTAGGCCTATGCATACTATTCCAGTAAGCCCTCCGATATTGGATAGGTGAAGGGTGACACAATTGATCAGGGTAGTGTGGTTACTGCAGCTTCAGTGATGATTGACTGTAGCCATAGCCAAAATGCGGGTGAGTTGCAACACAGGAAGGTTGTTAGAGGTGCTGGGAGGAGGTCTGCTGTCCACCCTACACCTGATCCAGGTGTATATTTAAGTGTCAATCGACATATGTTTAGGGCCTAGACTATGATGTCATTTTCTCAGTCAATTAAAGGGGGTTTACGTGGATTTGTACACTTGGGTGCCATAATCCTATGTGATATAAAACAGAGAAGGATACAACACATAAATATCACATAATGAAATTCCTGCATATATATATATATATATATATATATATATATATATATATATATATATATATATACACACACACACACACACACACACACACACACACACACACACACACACACACACACACACACACACACACACACATTTCACCTTGAGTGCCCATACAGACACACACATAACACTTACATGGGTCAGTCATGATCCTTACAGCTCATTCAGTTTCAGTGATCATTTGATACTTTATCCAAATTTCTGCCTACCTGCCTGTCTTTCCTTCTCACATGCACTCACTACTTTTTGTGTCAGCCTCAGCCTCCTGCCCCCCTCCACACAACACCCTGTGTGAATGATGATGACTATGCCATATCCTTGATGTTCTTTCTTTTGGATGCAGGGATACATGAGTCTTTTGTCTGCTGCCCAGGGTGTATAGCTGACTGAGTGCTTAGTATATGTGCGTTTGTGATGCT
Source organism: Protopterus annectens (assembly GCF_019279795.1). Taxonomy (NCBI): domain Eukaryota; kingdom Metazoa; phylum Chordata; order Ceratodontiformes; family Protopteridae; genus Protopterus; species Protopterus annectens. The sequence continues at coordinate 1,407,703,141 of NC_056746.1, read as the reverse complement.
CTTTTGGAAATTGTACTGCTTTCTTACAGGAGTTTGCAATGTGTGAATCTTTGATACATGAGGCCTATTGCTGAAAACTGTATTTTACTATCATGTAATTTTATCATACATTTTAATGACAATGATACAAAATGCCCTATAGCCTGCATGTCTAAGACTACAGCACAGATGAGAAAAATGAACACAATACAAAGTGAAGACAGAGCTGCATTGTTAAAAACAAAATTCATAAATGGTTGTATGATCACTAATTGCACTAAATATGTAAGCTACACATGTCTAAACAACTGAGCATGTACAAGTATATTTGTCTTGTTAATACTGTGGAGGAAATAGGACTTCTTTGTACGCACAATTATTTGCATTACTGCTGCAAAGTTGTTTCTGTGTCAAAGAGAGGTAAGACACCCCTAGTGTGTTTTGTAGTTTCATTAGTCGGACAGTTCAAATCCAGAGTTGTGTAAAAATATGTAAGGTATGTTAAAAAGTATTTTGTAATGTTGTTTATGTTTCCTTTTTTTAAAATATTACTATTTGCATGACACGAGGCTTAAAATAGATAAGATAAAACAGCAAAATAAATTAAAATTAATAAAAGTTGCTTATATGATAGAGACAGCATAAATTAAAATTGTGAATCAAATGTGTGTGTGCTTTGCACCCTGGTAAACATGATGAAACACATAGTAAATGTAGGTCAAGGTTCAAGTCCCACATTTATCTTTTAGTTATGAAAACTTTAACACAATATTAAGACACATTGAGCTTTGTTAATCTAATTTCTGGCTTGCTCACCTCTGCACAAACATGGTGTAATGGCCCAGACAACAAGGAGACATTGTCAATTTCTTAAAAAAATACATTGTTACATCTGCTGTCTTCCATCAAGCAAACATGCTAAGCAGCCTTGCGTAGTAGTCAGCAAGCTTCCACAACACCTGCAGGTCTAGAAAACCTGCAGACAATAGTCAGACATTGTTAATTACAAAAAGGATACATTGTAGCATGTGTGGTCTTCCACTGCACAAACATGCTAAGCAGCATTGTGCGGCAGTCAACACACATACACAGTAATGAATGTGAAAATATACAGCTGTTGCCTAGCCCTTCCTATGACAGCAGGTGTAAGTTAAGGGCTATAATGCAGGTGAGACAGCATCCTAATCCAGCAAACTCAAAAGTTTTATTAATGTTCTTTTACTTTATAGAAAAAATTCACAACAGATAAATGATTATGCATACAAATAACTATGTATAGCAGGTGCATTGAGCATACACAGAATATCATATATATTAAATGTCTAACTGTGTCCATCAGTTTAATTGAGCATCTACAATTTCATGTCACACATATACATGGTTAACAACTCAACTCTTTAATTTGTATGTATAACTAATGAGCATGTCTGACAAACAAGGTCTCACTTGCAATGAGTACTCGGCACAGTAATGACTGTAAAAATACACCAGATTCCCAGCCTTATCTGTAGCAACTACTATACGTTAACGCCTAAAATGCAGTTGATCCAGGGTTCTAATCTACCACACTCCAAATTTTATTCCCGCTTGTCCAGTCAATTTTAAATATGAAAGAACAATGTAAAGATAGTTATAAATAACAATAACAATGCATAGCACTGGAGATTATATGAATTATATGTGTGGCTGGGGTATACTGATCATTATGTTTCTGTATTTGAAAGTGTCTTTTCTGCCATGGGATGACCTTCATGATTCAGTGATAATCAGATACACATGAATACTTAAATCAGGACCTTGTCAAGTCACACACATAAATGGTTATCCACTCACTCATTCATGTGTTCATATTATTAATCAGCATGTCTCACAAGCACTTCTGTGTCAAGGATGAAAAAACACCTGTGTGGAAGAATATGTTTATTCTATTTACATAGGTTTGAATCATCACATTGTACTAATTCCTTTTATCAGTGTGTAAAGCCATGTAAAAATGTGTCAGGTCATAAAATTTATACACCTAAATACATGTCTGAAAAGTTATCTAGCAGGTACAGCAGCATCCAACCCATAATATAATATCAACTATCACATTACCCTTTCTAAATCATAAACTCCCTTCCTCTCTGTTTGGCAATGTTGCCCTCTACTCAACATTATGCAAATATTTTCCAACTAAGGAAAGTAGACCAACCAGTATGGCTTAGACTGCCAACCCTTCTATGGCTGCCATAGCAACATCCAACACATCTGGGAACCCACCTAGCAGTACTTCTTCTGCAGCCCCTGCACTACCTGGGGACTTAACATCAGGTAGCATTACCCTTGCAGCTGCTGCAGTGTTACCGTCTAGGAGTATTGGCAGAGGTGACGATTTTGTTAAATGCCAGTAGATGCCAGACATGGTGTGTGAGATTGAGGAAAGTACCACTGATGCATGTCTGAGCTGGATGGAGAAGATACTCACCAGAATGCTTGGGAAAAGGAAACCACAAGTACTCCCATAGCAAACTCAGAAAGGGGAAGGTGATAACAGTTTTGAGGGTGAGAAATAGATGATCACTGTCCCCATCCTTGATATGCATGGGCCTCCAATGTCCTGTCCCTATCCACATTCATGGTGTCACCCAACCTTTTGTGGCCCTCAGCATCCCTATTTCTGCCTTGTTTGTCCTGTTCATCTGCAACTGCTTCCTCTCCTTGCCTGCTTATCTGACCCGGACATACTTACGTCCCTTACCCAACATTTCTCACAAAAAAAAACCCACAAAAAAAAAAAAAAAAAAAAAAAAAAAATATATATAATACATCTTTGTTGAGGTCAAGGTTCAAATGCATCCAATAATCTAGTCATATTCATTTTACAGTGCTGAAGAAGTGGATAGCTATGATTCTCTTTTTAGTCCCTCCTACACACTCCTATATTGTTTCCCCTTTGCTCTTCCCCGTGATTGCCTCCATTTCACCACTTTCCTATCTTCCCTATTTTCACACCTTTAATCTGATCAAAAATAAAGTCACACACCACACATATAAATAATAAATCACTAATGAACCCTTTACTTTTTATCCACTGTGTTTACTTGGAGTTTGGCATTGCACACTAATGCCAAGCAATGGTGAATGGCTCTTCCCATTCTATGGCATGGTGTGGTTACCTCTTTGCAATGCTGCTTAAGGCCACTTTGCCATAGAAATTGATAAAGCAGAATAAAATCACTTATATTAAATATTTCCTATAATATTTATTTTGACAGATGAATGTATCAATATGCAAATCCATATGTGTACTGTTGACATAAATCAATCAATTACTGTTCCTTTTTATACAGTACTTCACTGTAATCATTCTCTCTCTCATTTGCAGAAATTATCACATGCAATTTTTTAATTACATCATGAATACATATGTTCAAAATTAGAATGGGCTGGATTCAAACCCTGTATCATCTATCCTCAAAATAGCAGCTCACTGCTGTTACATCTGCTGCTTATTACACTCAGTGCTGGACAAGGTGCTGATTGGTATGCCTCTCCACTTAGTGTACTTGTGCAGAGGAAAGTGACCCAATAGAAGTAATAGTATTTTCTTTATAAAGCAGAGGACCATGTTTGGTCATCACTCAGCTCCACACAAATGTGGAAAGCTGTATAAATAATTTTTAATGTTGTGAAATGTATGATACAACATTTGCAATATAAACTGCATTATAAACACCATAGTCTACACTATGTCGACCGTAGCATATGGATAAGTACTTCTCAAGTTCAACTAGTAGTCATTAAATGTGCATCTCAAATGCACAAACATTTTGCCATCAATCGTGCAAACCAGCTGCTTGATGGTGCGCTATGGAAAGAGTTGATTAGCACATATTACATGTGTTTATTACCCATGTAAAATACTTTTTACTGACTAAAAACATATTTAAACTGAGTCATGTGTGTCCTGCACCCATGCACTTGAAAACTGGTATTTTGGTACTAGTTCCAAAATGTCAACGACACTACAGGAATAAATAGTGCAACGGCATTGTTACATCATCTAAACATTTATATTGAAAATAGACATTTAGATTGTCTTATACATGTATTAATGTGGGCAGCAATTCTTAACATATATAAACCCTGCCAAACACAGTTGCATCCAGGATGATCACAAAAACGTGTGTTAGTATATGTGGCAATAACTGTGTAACGTACACAACATACTGAGAAACCGGTGTATATCTCTCAGTTCTGCTACATGCATTCCTGACAGCTTTTTGCATCTAATTTGAAAAGCTGTCTTTTAAAGTGTACCTGCACACTAGAAACACAATAGGAAATACAAAATCCATACTTTGCACACCACTCTCATAATAGGATACGTTACCCACATCAAATAATGATTATGGCATCATATATAAAGACCACTATGACAAAGCAAAAACATACTTCAGGAGTGTTGCAATCACTAACTTCTGTGTTTTGAAGATGGGAACAAAATACTTACATGTGTTTTAAATTACCACAGCAGCCAGATTATGTGTGTGTCTCTATGTATGTGTAAGTGTGTGTGCATAATCAGAGGGACATCATTCCAATCACTTGCAGAAATAATATCCTCACAGTTGTACATGCATACCTAGCCATTTCATACAGGCCTCCCAACATCTTCTCTTAACCATTTAATGAGGATGTCATTCACTGTATATTGTCTAGCAGCAGTGTAAAAGTCGGATTTCTACTGTGGAGCTTGCATTAAGTACTGAGTTCTCTAGCTGATGAAATTAGTTAGTTTGGGGCTCTAATCCCACTGCAATCAACTGGTGTGTGTGTGTGTGTGTGTGTATGTGTGTGTGTGTGTGTGTGTGTGTGTGTGTGTGTGTGTGTGTGTGTGTGTGTGTGTGTGTGTGTGTGTGTGTGTGTGTGTGTGTGTGTGTGTGTGTGTACTCAGAAGAGTATAAATGTGTATCCTACTGTCAGCAATCAAACCAAATGGAGAACAAATAATTCTAATAGTTGTACATGGCTTCCCAGCCATTTCATGCATGCATCCCAACATCTTCTCACAAACATCCAGTGAGGATGTCATCCACTATAAATTGTCCAGCAGCAGTGTAAAAATCAGATGTGGGCTGTAGTGCTTGTATTAAGTACTGAGTCCTCTGGCTGGTGTAACAAGGTAGGTAGGGGTTGTAATCTCACTGCAGTCAACTGGTATGTGTGTGTGTGTGTGTGTGTGTGTGTGTGTGTGTGTGTGTGTGTGTGTGTGTGTGTGTGTGTGTGTGTGTGTGTGTGTAGTCAGAACAGCATGAGTCCATATATACTGTCAACAGTCCAGTCTCATGGAGAACCAATATTTTGACAGTCATCATACATGCCTACACATCCCTTTCATACAGGCCTCCCAACATCTTCTCAAAAACATACACTGCTGATGTCATCAGCTATAAAGCGTTAGATAGTTAGAGGTTCTAGTATCACTGTAGTCAACTTGTATATGTCTTTTTGTTCAGTTAGTTCACATTCATGAGACCATTTTAGAGCAGTATGTGAGACACTCCTACTACAATCTTCTTCTCGGCAGACACTGCTGATGTCATCAGTTATACGGTATTATCTGACACGATAAAAAGCAGATGTGTACTGCTGCCTGCAGTAAGTACTGTGTTTTGTAGATAATGAGATAGGGGTTCTAGCCTCAGTGTGATTAGCTTGTGTGTGTGCATTCATTCAAAAATTAGCTTGTGACAATTTTAGAAGTACATGTAAGCCCATATCTATGTCAGGAACTCCTCCAAACATCTCCTTGCAACATACACTGATGATGTCATCTCATATAAAGTGCACTATGACATTATTCAAGTCAAATTTTGTTGTGGCAGTAACGTTAAATACTGTGTTCTCCAACTGTAACTAAATATTTAGGAGTTCTAATATGACAGCAGGCAACTTGAGTGTGTATCAATTCAAATAATGTTTTTGAGACAATTTTACACAAAGATGTGACTTCATATCCATGTCAGACACTCATCCCTACATGTTCTTCTAAGCATACAGTGGTGCCATCATACTCCATAAAGTGTAACATGACAGTGAAAAATCAGACATATGTGGTAGTGCTAATCTTTGTATGGAATTCAGTTTATATACCTACACTGGTGTAATGTTCAAATCAGATCCAGTCTTCTGCTGAATGTATGTAGTTGGTGGTACATTATAGTCATTCTATGATCTTTTGAATCACTTTTTATTTCACTACCACTTTGGAGATGCAACATAGCTCCATGCATCCAACTTCCTTTTTTCCTTCTGGCCATATGACATCCTTCCTGCAGAGGAGCAGAGGATGTCCTCATGTCAAAGATGCATACATACATCATGAAGCAGGGTCCTTCCATGATCCACTGCAGGCCATCACCAGACCACTGAATGTGTGATTTCTAATTTTGTCATGGGGTGTTGCACATGTCACATATAAAGAGAGGCACTATGTAATGCAATCAAACAAATACACACATAAACACATAGCTTTACTGTCTTTCATCATATAAATATAGGTAGTTTCCTTTAAATGTTATAATAATGTCTAGGATTTTATGTTATGTTGGCCGTTAACTTAGTCATGACCTTTGACCCTATGATCATTTCACATGTCAATGTTGCTGTCACTGTGCTATGTTGAGGTATGTATGTACAGTATGCCTACAAGAGTACATTACAATCTGTGATGTGATATAATATATTAATGGCCACAGCTGCCATTTCATTACATGTTCTTTTTACAAGAGCCATAGTAATTGGCTTCCTGAGAACTGCTGACATGGGATTAAACTATGCATATTGTTGGCTTATTAAGGCATGCATTTTTGTAGTGGAGTAGATCAACATTCTACCCTGTTCACATTCAAGTAAACCTACCATAATTAAATGCTCCATGACATACATCAATATAAATTCATACTGATTACATGGGCATATGAATCTTGTTTCTTCCACGTGATAATGCTGTGATATGCACAATAATATCACATGGTTTGATTCAACTGCAACCTTGTAGAATTCATTGCATGTGCAGTTGTGTTACTATTCCTAAGGATTATTGAGGTGATCGTCACACCATTGTGTGACTATCAGCATTTGTGTCAGTAAATATTCTGTATGAGGCACAACCAACTTATTTTCAATGTGTCCTCATATGGCATTAGTCCACTCAAGCCCAACTTTCCCATGGAACACATATAAGTAAATGTTGTGCAATTGATGTAATTACATGAAACTGGTATAGTTGTATGACTGTGTGCGCAGCACCAGTGTCTGACATGTGATGCTTATTCAAAATTGTATTTAGAGGTGTTGTCGCAAATAATTTATTTAAATAAGTGTGAAATGTTAAGGGGAATATACAGATAAGCACAGAGCTGTTTGTGGTTGCCACCAGCCATACTCAACTGGAGAAAATAGACAATCTGCTAGCTGACGTTTCATCTCACATGTTATTCCCCCAGTCACTATTGGCTATTAGCCAAAGTATACTTGCAAACATTACTCACTTTATCTTCTAAGGAGTGCAGCTCATCTGTGCACTCTCTAAGACTAAAAACACAGAATAAGTGGGCCCTGGCAACATCCCAGGTTGCTTATAGTGTGACTTAAAACTTGACCTAGCAGACACAGTAGGATCCCTACTTCAGCACAGCCTCCAGACAGCCTATGTTGTTGCACAAGGGTGTACAGCAACAGTCATCCATCTGAACAGGGGGTCCATCACCTGATGCAGGGACTTATAGACACATACTCCTGACTCTCCTCTTGACCAAAAACTCACCACGGACCTTATCAAAAAGGACACAGGTAATCTCCCGACTGTGAACAAACCCATGTTTGATTTGTTATGGCTGCATCTTGTCTGATAAATCTATTTGATGTTTTCAAGAAGGTCACCAAGGTCATGCATGAGGAAAAGACTATCATCCTGCATAACTTGACCTGTCCAAGGCATTTGACACAAATTCATACTCGGGTATTACAGAAAAACTGTCTCAAGTGGCCATAAACACCTAAGTCACCAACTGGGTAGATCAATGGATCAAATACATGACACATAATGTCAAAGTGTGTGAAATCTCCTCTAGATAGAGTCCAAAGGCCAGGTCTGTACCTCTGAATTCTCTATTAGCCCATTTCCTGTTCATTATCTAAGTCTCAGAAGTCAAGACAAACTTACAAATCTTTAGACTAACAAGCTTTGTGGATGACTGCAAATTGTGGACAATCATTGAATCCAAGAATGGCATTTGTATAATACAGAAAGTATTAACACACAAAAGTTTATTGCCAGACAATGGAGACACAGTAGATGAACAAATATCATAATTAGTTCCTTTATGAAAACAAATGCACAAGCTAATTACAATACAGATAGCACACCTGTATGAGCAGACCGAGTGGTATGTTTGACCTGGATAGATATTAAGCAGAACTTTCAGCAGTATATGCCCACAGTGGTGAGAAATCCCTTGTATGTAGCACAACTCCTGAGTATGAGCAGGCCAGCCACATAAAAGAACATTATACCTTCATCAAACCAATAACTCAGTACAATGTTCACCCTTTTGCATGTATCTTCCAAGGATGATTTACTCAGGTGTGTCACCTTTGCCTCAGTGAGCTCCCACACATCTTATCAGGTATTCTTTGTGATGCATAACCATTAGGAGTTGACAGTGCAGAACTCTCTTCAAGGTGTTATACAGGACTTAACTAAGATTAGAGATCTAGAGATCTAACACCACCTTAATTGAAATAACCACTCTGCTTAACACCTTTTTCCTTAACTCCATACAGAACTTAATTAAACCTAATTCTAACTCTATCCCTGACACCTCTCCCCCACCCTCCCTTATGTCTTTTTTCTCCATTAAACCAGTTCTCACTTCCAATATCCGGCCACTTCTCAGCAAACTTAAACCATGTTCCCCATCTGCCGATAACTGACCACTCCCCTACCTCAAGTTAGCAGCATCCTACATTGCCCATCCAGTCTTCATACTTATCATTTGGTCAGTACAGGAAAGCCTTGTCCCTGCCATCTGGAAACAATTCTATGTTATACCTATACACAAATGAGGAAACTCCACTGACCCCTCTAATTTTAGGCCCATTTCTATCTTATCCCCCTTTCTAAAATTCTCAAGAAGTGTATCCATAAACAGCGCATATCATATCTTACTCAAGAGAACCTCTTCACCCCCACACAACATGGTTTCTGGTCTCATCACAGCACTACTACTGCACTTATCTCTTTTACTCATTCTGTATCTACCTCTCTTGACAATAACAAGCTAGTCTCTTGTCTATTTCTTGACCTCTTGAAAGCCTTAAACACTGTATCCCACAACCTCCTTCTCTCCAAACTAGATCATCTCAACCTCTGTAACTCTACTTTCAGCTTGTTCTCTAGTTACCTATCCAATTGTCTACAATCTATTAAATGGCTCTCCAACACCTCCCCTTTCCCCTCCATTCAGACTGGAGTTCCCCAAGTCTCCATCCTGTGGCCGCTCTCATCCAATATCTTTACAATAACCTCTACCAATCCTGCCCACACTTCTCTCTGATGCAATATGCCGATGATTCAAGTATCATCTCCATATCGGATAATCTACCTCACCTACTCACCGTAACTCAAGAATCTCTGTACTCTGCGGAAAAATGGCTTACTACCAATCAACTGCTGCTTAACCCAAACAAACCTAAACTCCTACTCTTCCTTCCTAAATCTGTCCAACACTTCAAACCCTCCTTCTCCATATGCTCCCTGAATAATACTACTATCAAGGTCGAATCTCACACTAAACACCTTGGGGTTTTCATAGATAATGAACTCAAATTTGACATCCACTTCAATAACTGCATTAAAAAGACACACCAAAAACTTGCTTTTTGTATAGGAACAAAAAATTCCTAACTCCAAAATCGAAATTGTCCTTTGCTCAAGCTTACCTACTCCCCACCCTGTTATATCCCACCCCAATATTTACCCACCTCCAAAAGAACCTGTGTACCAAACTTGAACTCACATAAATAAAATAGCCAGATTTGCCTGTAATATCCCTTATCGATCACACCATTGTCTCTCCTTAAAAAAACTTCACTGTCTCAAACTTCAACATCAACTCCTCCTGCCACAGCTCCACCTGGCCCACTCTATCCTTCACCAACCCCTAGCTTGTCCAGCTCTAGCTAACATTATCTCCCGCTATATTCCTAATCATGACCTACGCAGCGCTGACCGACTCTTGCTGCAAATTTCCAAACCCAGTAAATTTATTGGAAAAATACTTTATAGCTACTCAATCTCCTCTGCTTGGAACAAACTCCCTCTCCACATACACTCTATTAACAAAACTATCAGTTTTAGGAAAACTTTAAAAGAATTTCTGCTTAACTCCAGGATCTGTTCCTGTAAAGACCACTCCTGAAAGTCACCACCTCTAACTTTACCCATTTCTCCCTCCACCTATGTGGTCCCATCTTCTAATTCTCCTATTCTTCTGTGTAACAAGACCTTCTGCCTACTCAATGTCCTTTACCACTTACTGCCCCCAGTATATCTCACCTGATCTCCTAACACTGCTACTCCTCTAAAACCTAGGTCTTCTTTTCTAGATTAACTATGGTTAGGACTGCTATGCTGACCTCCTTCCTCCATAACTTCTCTCTAATTTACATCTCCACAATTTTTATGTTATGTTACCTTTAACAATACTATGCATGTCTTTAATATGTATATGTTGTTTTTCTTTCAGCTTTTGCTATGTATAATGACAAAGCATTCATTCCTCTAAATGTTTAATTTTCATTGTATTTTGTAATGTGGAGCTTTTCTCCTCGGGTCTCTGCTGAAAAAAGGCATGCTGCCCATCCAGACTAACCCAGTTAACAAATGTGAAATAAATAAATAAGATGCATGCATGATATGTCTTCCTGTGATGCACCTGGTAAATACATAGTTCACTGATAAATTGATGATAGGGGGTTACATTCTTGCAAGTGTGGATTGTGGCATATACATGCCTAGCAAACCTGTCAACTAGCTAGGATAGCTCATAATTTAAATTACAGTTGTAACATTGTCCCTTTTAAAACCTCTGAAAAGTGGTCATTTTTGAGGAATTTGTGCTTGATTACACTTATAGATTCTGAATAATCATTACAGTTGTGCAAGTGTTCATGCAGAACATGTATAATAAGTCACAATCACATATTTTATGTCAATGACACAGATTAATGGTGGTATTATTATGATATTGTCCATGATTGCGCGTGCTTCTGTCTACTGTTTCTCATGAGCCTGTTGCTATGTGTCCTGATAGTTTGAGAGCTATGGTAAAATTACATTCATATTCCAGCAAATCATTTTGCACATCTTCACAATATGCACATACCCCCCTATTGTATATACTGTCCTTGATAAATATCCTCTCCAGTGATCTTGTCTGGGTGCTTATATCACAACCAATCATCTCCACTGATATGTGACCTTGTGTGAGCACATAATATACAATAACTGTGTGATGGTATGAATATACCCACACAAGAGGTATAAACAGCAGTATGTACTGTACTATGTACAGATGTGATTACTGCGCATGCTACAACTGTCTTATCTTTGTGGTGTTCTACATTGACTTGCCCTTATCTGCTGTACACTACCATGGTTCATGTGTCCTCTTACCCTGTCTTCATTCCTGATATTCATGTGTGTATCCCTTTTCACTACACACACTTCCCCAAAATAGTGTATTTATAATACAGTCTACATACCCTTGATGATCACCACCAATATTTTATTTCAGTATAGCTAAGACAGGTTTCCACAATACTCTGCACTGAATATACCTTCCTATAATGTGCTAGACCATTAATTGTTACCTTATATTAAACCCTGGTAGTCATTGCTGCTGTCATCCCATCATAGAGGGCTAGTTTGCTCATAGGTCAACATGTCTGCATGTTAGCAGGTGTTTGTGCTGCGTTACATGGTTTCCTGGCCGGCAGCACGATTGCTGGGCATTAAAACATGTTTGTATCCATGTAAGCATGATGAGCAGCATGCATATGCAATTATCATTGCTGGTTATCATGCAAACATGTAAATGACATGTAAACTTCATACTAAACATACACAAAGTTTATTGAATCCCGGGTACTATATTTCTGTGTTTTTGGGTGTGGGGCTGTCCCCTTCACATACCTCCTACTATTGTATAACAACAATGAGGTTACACTTCTGTGGGAAGAGGGAAACCCCCCTTTTCTATATACTGCTGTCTGTAGATTATAGAAATTTCATATAAAAAGAAAAATTGTTCCACAATGAAAAGATCTATCAAACATTCATTGCTAAGCATTTTTAACCATGCATGGTAAATGACACTAAAACACATTACTTCAATAAAATAACTTTTTAACTTTTTATAAGTATAAAGTAGCACATTTTAATCATCATATGAGCGTTCCAGTTGAAGTTATTAAGGTGTTGGAAAGTGTTCCACATTTTGCCCATTTGCTCCACATTATGTGAGGTAATGTTCCACATTCTGGAAATGGAGGAATGAGAGCTGTGCCTGGAATTAATGACAGTTGAACTTATACTTTGTACTGTCACTATATACATTATGACAACGGTTTCCACATTTTCTAATAAATTAGTTTTACCTTAATACATTGTAACTTAGTAATGTTGGTCTTATTATCTTACTGATTCTAGGTGATAAACGTGAACCAACCATTGTATGGACCTATGAGCCAGTAAGAGGAATAAGTCAACGGATACTGTGGTGGCCATCCAGTTGCCAGACATCACATTTTCCATTGCTCCTTCATTCAGCACCACCAAGGAAAGTGTTTCTGAGCGTACACTTAATAAGTAACAGAGTGCTATAGATCTACTCTCCATTAGGCAAGTTATTTTTTTTACATGCCACTTGCAAATACATAGAACACTAGATCACAAGTTACGATGTGTAGATCCCAGTCAAATTTCTGAAATGGAAAAAAACAATGATGTGATGTTGTGCTCTACCCCCCAAAAAAAAAAACAAAGTAAAAACATGGATTTTTAAGGTCACAAACAGGAGTGGCTAGTAACTTCTAAGCAAACTGAGACAATAGGGAGCAAACCTATAGATGAAGTTGTTGATTACTTAAATATAATAATAATAATTTGTCATATACCACTAGATATGTTAAACCACTGTCCTGAACATTAGCCTTTTTTTCATATTACATCTCAATGTTATTTTGATAGAAGAGTACATTTCAGACATGAGAGGTGTTTGAAAGGATTCCAGGATGACACCTTGAAACCCACGACACTAAACATAACTAACAGGAATGCGTAGCCCCAAAAGTATGAAACTACATTTGAATAAAGGTATGGTCTATGCATGCATTTATTTGAGAATTTTGTTAAAATCAGCCCACAAAAACTAATGAAGTAGGACAAGCCATCTTTATCCCATTCAATATATTATTTTTATCTCACAGCATCGTAAACCTTCAGGTAAGCTGTGTGGTTACAGACAGTTGACTACAAAGTCTAAACTGGACTCAGTGAAACAATGAAAAATTAACATAATTAAACCTCCAAGTTAAGGTATAATTAAATGTATTTCATTTTAATGATGTATCGATTGCTCCAGGACCTTGTAGTCATGCTTAAAATTCTTCAAATCGCTGTTCATGGAAGGTATTGCAAAAATTGTTTTGAATGTTATGAGTGATTGTTTTGTAAATTAGCAAAGGGGAGGTTTGCTGAAGTAACAATCATTTTAAGCAGAGTGAGACTAAAATTCTTTTTACATGGACCCTTGTAAAAAAATAAAAAAGAAAGAAAGAAAGAAAGAAAAAACATTTAATAAGAAACTGACTATGGAGACTTCATTTTATATAATCCCTATATGAAAAACAGTTAAGCTAACATACAAAGCAACTACAGCAAAAAAAGAAAAAAAAAGTCTGTTTTTTTTTTTGCCATGCTAGTATATTTCTTAATGAAAAGGACTCCTGTTACTTGATGTGCTAAGCAATGAAGAAAGAATTAGTTATCACACTTGCAGGATTTTTTTTTAAATAAATAAATCTTCCCTCTGCATGTGTCCTTCCTAACTAGTGATGGTCTGTTGAGCAGTTTTAAAAGTGGGCACTAAGCTTCACTCAGGAAAACATATCAATGACAATTTGAAATACTTACCTAGCAGAAAAAGTATGCAAAAAAAGACAACGGAACACACTTAGAAATGGTAGTAGTTTTGTCTCTGCTACAGTGCCTAGACATCACCTCTTAGCCCAAGGTCATTATAAATCAGAGCTTCTGTTCAGTAAATGATTTCTTTAAACCAAATCACTATACTGTACAGTATGCTTACAGTTTCAGTGCAGACACACACATATAAACACGCACATGTGCAGGCATGTAAGTATGTGCTTGCTTACTGTCATATGTCTTTACACATACAGACACACACATGCACACAGATACACGCACGCACACACACACACACACACACACACACACACACACACACGCGTGCAGACATGCACACATGAACACAAACACACACACACACACACACACACACACACACACACACACACACACACACGCGTTTCTGCTACTAAAGCAGGTGGTGAAACAGAATTTTGTAGAGCAGAATAAAGCAAGTAACCTTCTGTGATATAAAAGTAAACATACCAAATTATAAGAAATGTAATTAAAATCTCTTATTTTCACTCATTAAGCAACAAATTAAATTTACTTTCCATTAAGTGGAACTCATTACACTTGTCCTGACATTTTGCAGGATTTATGTATTTATATGTGATAACCATTTTTAGTGAAGTCTCAAGGAGAATAATGAGCAATGTCTACTTTCAGTGGAGTCCTAAAGACAAATAAATTGTCAATACAGAACAGAAACGTACACAGTGGCCACAGTAACCCATGCATTATAAACTACAGTTGTGCCTCCTATAATGTAGCCTACACATTAGTCCAACACAGCAGCTGTTCCAAACTGTCTCTTGGATGGTGACAGTTTCCAGTTCTTTACTATGATGACATTGTCTCCTTTATTTCCAGTATGGTGTACTACATCTGTATATGCTTTATTTGGACCAATATCCCAGAACGTTTGTTTTGGCATTCTTAGGACCTTAGGTCCATATCCTTTCCAAAGTCTTATCTATTCACTTAATGTGAGTTATTTTCATTTCAGCTTAAGGAGGCCTTGTTTAATCTCACTCTTAAAAAGGCAGGCTTAAGATCTGAAAATATGTACTATTATCATATTATCATCATCCTATCATGAACCATCCCTTTGTAGGTAATACTTGAGAATGCAGTGAAAATTTATCTGGAATCCTACTTAACAGACACTGACCTCATTGACCTCTTCAAGCATAGGTTTAAAGCTAGATACATTACCAAGATGGCTTTCTGTAGAGTCTTTGTCCTGGATGGCTCCATGACTCAGATGAATGGAACCCCTAACTAGTGTGCAGGTGACTGGGCTTCTATTATTTGCATCAGAAGTGGAGGAACCAAGCATGCAGGGAGAGGACAGAAGGGTCATGGCCTACTCCCCTTTATCTCAGAGGGTTGCCTAGACTTGCATGCATACAGATTTGATGCAATTTCTTTGTCAGACGTGGAGAAAGTCAACACTTATGTGTTGAAGGGGCGGTGTTGCTTGGAGAAGGGACAACCTCTGTGGTCAACCTACGGCATGCTCCTCCTTCTTATTTAGTCAAATCAAATGGCCATAAAAGAAAAAAACCTTAAGCCGTACCCAAGGCTTTTCAAAATGGTGGCCTCCAGCCAGCTGAACCTCTTCCTGGTGATAGGGAATAACTGTGCTAGTTAGACGAGAGGGCTGATAATTGACTGACAGCTGGGGAAAAAAATGAAAATAAAGTTATTATTCATATCCTGTTGTCCTGCTGTGAGGTATAAGAATAATTCTGTCTTGGCCCTTCCTGATTTTGCATTAGCATTTAATACCATGATCATATTATCCAGGTGCATCATCTGGAGAATTGTTATAGTATTTTTGGCTCTGTCCTATTCTAGTCCACCTTCCCCATATCTGGGTACACTCAGAGAGTGGCATCTCTGACACCCCCCCACTCCCTGGACTCTGGGGCACTACAGAAAAACACTTTGTATTCTCCTTTTCATCGTACACTTGTGGCTCTGAGGTGACATTATACATTTGAGAAGATGTTTAAGTGAATGACACACAGCTCTATCTCACACAATTAGAACACTGTCAGTGTGCTCTAAACAATCTAGAACATGACATGGAATCTATCTACAACTGGATGGTCAGCAATCATCGTAAGCTCAATACATCTAAAATGTTGGCAATGTTAGTTCATGCACCACCTAGGGATTTTTCACTGTGAATCTTGTCTCCCTATATTTATTTTTGTGGAGACAACTGAGAGTCGTGTCAAAGTTTTGGGATCCTGGGGAGAATACTGATGACAGGTTGACAGAAAAGGAACGTATCTTCACTGTCATCACAACTTCCTGTTTTCACCTTTTAAATTTCTCCCTGATCAGGCATTATATTCAATCTTCTGACTCCCATGGTGTAATGGACACACTTATCTTTTCTAATTTGAACTACTGCAGTTCCTTATACCTGTGGCTTTCTGCAGCAGAACTTTTTCACTTGCATATAGGTTCATAGGTAAGTACTAAGCTAGCTGCCTTTGTAGGACATTCTAATCCTAGCCAATTTCCCTTGGTGAGAATCAAACCCCGTACTTCTTTTCAGTGAGGTAAATACCTTAACTGTTATTCCAATACCCAACCCTGGTACAGAACTCTACAGCTCCATTACTGACTAGGGCCTATAATTGTCAAACCACTGCACCATTTCTGGAGACCTTGCTGTGATTGCCTATTAAGCAGTCAATAACATAAAATGATCTCGCATTAGTCTACTACCCACCCCTGCATGACTTATGTCCACCCTATTGTAGGATCACTTGCAATAGTATAGAATGACTTGGTTGTTGCATTCAGCATCACTAGAGTTGTTGGGGAACTTTTATAATTTTACTTAGAGTGCTCTGGTGTCTGGGCTTTATTTATCCATGTCATTATTTTTGGAAGCTGCTATCTGGCTAGCTGAGGGAGTCTTTTGCTCTTGGCAGTTTTAATTGTGCTTACAAGACAGACCTCTGTCAAATAGCTATCTGTCTTTGCTTCTGAATCTTTTTAGATAAGCATATTGTTCACAAAAACAAACTTTTTGTGCATGCCTACTTTAACTACTACTACTTGTGCACCCTATCAATGTTTTTATTTTGTGATGAACCCACTAATGGTAGATGAGAGACCAGCATTGGTAATAAATGTTCAAATGATAGAATTCTGTCTTAATAGGAAATATCCCATCAAAGTGGGTGGGATGGAAGGAACAGTGTATAGACCCTACACTGGTGAGAGAAATCAAGTCTGGTTTTGTTGGATTATTGTATGTTAGGACCTGACAGCCCTGTGAACCTGAGCATTTTGGCATAAATAATTTGCTTTCCCCCCTGTTAATGAAGATTTTCCTTACAAGATTTTGAAATGAAAGACCAAGTGTGTGCTATTATGGGGTCTATATTAGGACCATGAAAAGTCAGTTCAGTGAACAGCATTTTACATCAAAAATGCCGTTCAATGAACTGTTATAGTGAGATCATGATACAGTTAAAATCAGAAAATGTGCCCTTTATTCACTATAGTGTGATCTCAGAGTTGGTATATATAATCAGCGGGGGGTGTAGTGAGTAAAAGCTGCTCACTGAACTGACTTTTCATAGTTCTAATATAGACCCATTATTATGACATGTAAGAGACTTTGCTAAAGCAATGCCTTACTTTAGCATGATCAGACTTTCGAACTATGCATGCTACATTTAAACTCAATTATACTCTTGATGAATCAATTTAGTAAAAGGATCATTTCACTACTAGGATGCTCTACACAGGAAGGTCTAGGTTTTTCATGCTATGCTCCCTAATTCCCGTTACTGTATCTGATATCTGGATTTGAATTTATGATTAAGGATTATGAGGAAGCCTGGTCTAACCTACAACTGTACAAATGAGAAAAGTTAATTTGTATGTAATAACAAAGATATCTTCCATTAGCAAATTAAGAGCTAAGGAAGATGAAGCACTATTTGATGTTTTTTTCATTTATTAGGTTAATATATAGAGGTGCAACACTTATACAGATTATAAATCATTATAGTGAACTTGCGGGCAGTTTCAGCAAAAATAAGTAAATCCAGGCAATTGTCTTAACTATTCATGGAAAAACTGATAAGAACTGGCTGAAAAGACAAAATAGTGGTTCTGCAATGGAATTATGCAACAACAGCGGAGGCAATGGTTGAATTTCTGTTCCAGTTTGGAAGTATTAT
The DNA here is from genome assembly GCF_019279795.1 of Protopterus annectens. Taxonomy (NCBI): domain Eukaryota; kingdom Metazoa; phylum Chordata; order Ceratodontiformes; family Protopteridae; genus Protopterus; species Protopterus annectens. The sequence goes on along the minus strand of NC_056746.1, from coordinate 1,407,684,682 downwards.
ATTAGATGACACAACCAAATATTTCTAGAACATACTTTTCCTTTTCAATATTTGATCATTTGAGCTTATGTATTTGATTCATGTTTCAAGTAATACTTCTTCAGTGATCCTATGCATCCCATTCACATCAATGATATCAAATATATCCTCAAATTCCCCAATCTAAATCTTTTCTTGACAATTACAGGATATGAGATGTAAGAGTCACACTTAACCCTTCAATGCTTAGCTGGTACAGTCCTTGCAAGCCTTCGGTGTACAACAGTTGTAAAGGCTACCTAGTTGCCAAGGGTCCTTAAATAATCTGTCAATGAGCAAAATGTTCACATTACAGATTAGAGCCTCTGGTTGAACTGACTGTTCTGGCAAGCCATCCTTTCCTCCTCTCCAAGAATCGACATTCCCTACTACTTCTGCAGACCTCAACATTTACTGGATGCCTACGCCAGCTTGTCCCCTAAATTCTGGAAAGCATCACGTGTAACCTGATCTAAGGCTGGCCCACCCACAAAAGCAGAGAGAAAATAATTAATTTATGGTTTTTGGGGGGTGAACCGACAGGCCAACATCACCACCTTCCTTCTGTCTGGCTCTTCTTCCTCTCCTTCCAGCGGTCTAAATGACTGGGCATTTCTCTGCTGCTTTTCTCTTCCTTCTTCCCTTGGCTGGTACCTCTGAGATAACATCCATAATTGCCTATGATGACCTGCCAGGTATTCAAAAAACTCTTTGGTTATGACATAATCAACTGCCTCCTCCATCTCAGTCTCTGAATATCTATAATTCAAGAGAAACAAAGAAAAAAACGGTATTAAAATCAGCTAACTTTTTTTATCTCATATCCTTTCCTGCCTACTCAGATGTAGGTGCAGCCTGTCCACTATCTGTACTCTCATTGAAGCCATCATGCCAGCATCCCTCCCAGACTGTGCTAATAAAACAATTCTCCTATCTAATTTTGTTCGCTTTAACTACAGACTCTTTCACTGCCTTTATATCGCCTCTGAGTTAACCCCCTGAAAGGCTCACAGTTTTCTCATGGTCCAGTTTTGATACAAGATGTAAGTACCAGCATTATTCATTAACACCCAATAACCCCTAACCTACCTGTAAGGTCTACCTGTGTGCCCATCAGCCTCTCCGCTCTTAAGATGTCCAGTGCTTACCTATGCATGCCCACCTATAAAAGCTAACAGTCCCTATCAGGAAACAGCTTGGGTCAAGAGTATACCGCTTCTCCATGGTAAGAAGAAGATGCCTCCAACAGCCTTCCAACACCTACAAACACTGTGAGTATAGAGAATGAAACCAAATATGAGGATTGAAAATTAATGATTCAACTACACTTCACTGCTACTCAACATTCTACCAATAACTACTGCCTCCACAAGCCCCTCCTTGACTCTACTACCCTTAGCCTGCCCCTTTACAAATACTCATTTTTATTATTATTTTAACTGAACAGCTGAGCAGTGGATCTCTTAAATGTTCCAACTGGATCTAAAATTCTATAGTGGCCAAAACATTGTTAACTTCAAAGTTAGAGAGTAAACTGGTGAATCATAAACACTAATTAATACATGGATAATATCTACTTCTTATGCTGCTAATACTTTTTTATTATTACTGGACATTTGTCCTTACTGCACCTATTTCAGTCAGGACAGTCACCCACTATTCCTATTGTCCAGTTGAAGCAGTTTTGTGGTGACTTTTAAATGCCTTACATACCTAACGTCATCTTACTCAGTCTTTGTTAAATGACTATTTGAAGAAATTTCACTGAAGTGTAGCACTGAGTGACATCACTCTCGAGGAAAGTGCCTTTTTATAATTTATCTGTGTAGCCCCAACTGACACCTGGCCATTTAACTCACCACCATTGTAAGTACCAGCAGTCAATCCATTTTCACACATGATGATTCCACTTCCTATGATGACTGGGAATTAACGGAAAAAAAAAAAAAAAAACAGCTATGAGCAACCTAAACAGCCTAAAACCATGCAGCCCTTCCAGGATAACTCAGAAGAAGGAGCCTGCCTTACTGCATACACCAAAATGATTAAAACTTCCCTTGCTTGGCACTGCTGCTGTAGCTTCTTTTTTAATTAGGAGAAAACTCACTGCCACTCAGACCAGCAAAACTCCTCATTGCAGCTAAGCAATTCTTGCATTCAGATCAGTCTACAGAATCTCCAACCAGCCACCCTAAGAAAGAGAAAGAGTGAAATGCTTTACTGTCCACAGGCAGCCCCACTGAAATTTCAAACAGTCATTAGAGATAACTGCTGCCTCCTCCCCAAATCTTAAACCATAAACCAGGTAATAAAAGTAGTCCTCTTTTATAGTACACCAGGTAAGTCTCATTGCAACCTCTGCCTAACACCATAAGTAACAAAATGTCTACAGACTACCTAGGTCAAACCTGTATCAATCTTGATTATTATTATTATTATTATTATTATTGCTATTATATTTATTTATGTATTTTAAGTCAGCTTGATCCTGAAACCAAAGCCAGTATTTCTTCACTTCCACTCAATAGGCAGCACTTACTCTCTGCCCATAAATGCCGGATACTTGGCTATCACCAGGTATCCTGGTCACAAAGACACTGAAAATAGGGCAAGGAATATACCTAAGCTCCTAACCCCACTGCCAAAAAAGTTTTGCAGTAAGTTTAGCAACAGCTCTTTCTTGCATCTTGACAGGAACATTCACTTTTATTACTTTTATTATACATTCAGTTTATATTTGGGTTCCACTATAGGGGGTAATTTTTGAATTTGGCATTGTGTATATTCAGAAGGAAACAGAAGCATTTGTGCAACTTTTAACACTTGCAAAGAATTTGTCTTTAATGGATTCTGCGTAAGCAGTTGGTTCATTGAGTTGGAAGGCAATGTTAAAGACAGCCTGGTCATCATTCAGTTTCAGTAAATTAGCCTTTGCATAATCTCTGAAAACTAAGGTATTGGATTATGCTTCTGGTATCATTCTTAAGTTAAATGTAACCAATGTGTGGTGCGATTTGCCCAGGTTGGGAACTGCAAGTGGTAAGGAGAACACCTGTCCCATATTGATGAGGATCATGTCAAGGTTGTATTGCCCCTGGATTTAAGAATGGACAGTGCTGTTCATTTCAAGATCAGTGCAGTATTGGACATTACTAGCAATACTTGAGTCTACTTGAAAGTATCAAAATGCCAGATCATCAAAGACCAGTTCATCAAGACAACATTGCTGAATCCACTAAACATTGAACACCCACAACTGCGAAACCTAACCCCAGGAACTGAACCACTTGGCCACCATGGTGAACCTTGCACTTTCCCCACTGTAGAGTGATCTTGGAGTAGGAATATTTAGTTGGGGTGGTGTGGGGGGCACAGCATCCCACAATGGAGGGGGGGGGGCAAATCTCCCCACACTGCTGGGTTTTACTTGCTGCATTTTATTTTTTTGTCCTGGTGGCCAAGTTGTTCAGTTCCCAGGGTTAGGTTTCATGGTCCAGGTGTTCGATGTTTAGAGGATTTGGTGATGTCATTTCAATAAGCTGGTCTTCAACAATGTGGTGTTTTGATGTTATGAAGTAGACCCATAATACTTATAGTATTGTTGAAAAAAGCCTTCTGATTGTATATTAAAGAGTAAGCTGCCTCCCAGTTGTGTTCAACCATACTCTACTTAATGATGTATTTAAAATTCATGTTGACCTGTGTATATTCCTCCTTTTGACTTGTAGTAGAATTTTTTTATATTCACCATATAATTTTCTCCCATTATCTAAATGCATGTTTTACCATAGGGGCTTAGTCTGACTTTCTCATAATAGTTATGCCTGAAATGTATGGATGTAGCTATACACTGGTTGAGATGGCTGTAAAATCACTGATAAAGTTGGTGGCTTTAAAAATCAAGTCAGCAGGAGATAAAGCACTTTTTTTGCATAAAATATTTATACTGCAACTGGATTTAATACCCTTTGAACATACATAATTTACATAAATTCTTATTAAAAATAATTTATTGAGATTACTTTGAAAAATACAGATGTAATAAAATGTAATTTTAATGTCAATTACTATATTATCCATGAACTTTTGATATAAGTTCTAGGATATACCCTGAATTCTTTGATTCTGGATTCTGTAGTTGTTTCTTGAATCAAAAAACTCTTCAAATTAATGTTGAACAGTTTTGCTTTGTTTTTTCATTTTCTTCTACATTTTCCTTGCTACATCTAAAATTATCCCTAACACATAGCATTAATTAAGTTATAATTCTCTATCATGTTAAATAATATCAATATTTTTGTAAGTGAAAAACAGTCGGGCCATATAGATATAGAAAATCAGCAATACTCCCCCAATACAAGTGAATAGCAGGACAATCATAAAACTGTGTGACTGATCCACAATTCATGATTGATTGCATCTCCAGTATCCAATATTTTTGTTTTTATAAATTTGCTATCCTGTTAGGAGTTCAAAAGATTTAAATATGAATATCCATGTAGAAATAGGCCACTAAAGGCATTAAAATGTATTTTTTATTTATTTCAGCATCTGAAATTTATTATCTGTATTTATTGATGAGTTTTGACATAACATAATGATGTTCCAAAACTTTTCATTAAAATTATTGCTATAGATAGTAAATGCCTTATAAATATGTGAAATTACACTTTTCATCTCGGGTTTATCTCCTGATATGACATAGAATTTCATAAATAAATTGAATTTTTTTGGAATTTCTTTATATTGCAATTGTGTAAGATTAAGAAATTTGTCTTTTGCATGTAATTTAATGTTTTGCATACAAAACAATCTTGTGAGTTTAGATCAAATTCAGATATAAGTGTTTGTATTTTCTTTTAATTTTCTAGAAAGGAGACAATGTTGTCAGTAAATAAAATGTTTAGTTTCCCATGTATATAGGATTGATTTATTATTGTTTCCAATAAAGTCTTGTGTTATTCTAAAAGGAATAAGTGTACCACACCAAAGTTTCATATTTATGTTGCTGAGATTTTTAAAAGTTATTAAACATTGAATTGAAAAGGACTGGATATATTAAACTGCATAGCATTGCATACATAGAACCAACAGCTGTTGGCAGTACTATAATCAAGAGTATGATCTATTTTATTTTATTTTGTTTGTTTAAAAAGTAAAAAGTGTAATGTTTTCTGGTTAGAATTATAAGTAGGATCTATCCAATTAAAAGTAAAGCTAAGAACAGTTGCTTCACCATAGATATTTGTATCTGGGTCCAATATGATTTTGATAGGCTATCCTCAATGTATTTTTTGAGGTCGTACCATAGAAAAATTAACACTAGTTTATTCATTTTGCTTATTTGTGTTTTGTTTGGTGGTAAAGATAAATCTTGAATTATATATAAGATTTTTGTGTAAATGAGACAATTCACTTTCTACATTCAAAAGATAAAATATTTTGTCTCCACAATTCCTAATATTTATTTGTTAATCTGGATATTTTAATCAACTACTTGAAAAATAATGTGAAGTAGTACCTTCCTGCATTTTAAACAATCCATGAACAAATGTACATGAAATTAAATATTATCACTAATATCCTTCTTATTACCATGAATGGATGAGATAGATAAAGCAGCCCATAGTATTATCCATGTTGGAGCAAAGTTCCTGCATTTTCCCAATACCACCTTACTGAAACATACTCTCAAGGAAAAATCTGCAACTTTGCGAACTGTACTATTTAAGAAAAGTGCAATTCACTTATACACTTCTAAAATGAAACATTATAGCAATTCCAATTACAGAATAATCAGTTTGTAGACCTCTCTGCATCCATGGGGGAATTACCTCAATACTTTTCAAATTTTATTACACATTCATATTAAGTTAATTATTATATTCTCTGTTTATTTTATAAAAGGTTATTTGAAAAAAAAACCTGTTCGCTATCTCCAAATGAAATTAGAAAATAAATAGAAACAGAATGACATACAAAGAAGGTTGGAAAAGTACATTTTCTCAATATGCATTAAATTCAATTATCATTATTGTTTTCTTAAGTGTTCTGCTGTAAGTAATAATTTGCATTGATCAGCTTGAACTAGTTTTTGTTAAGGATCATCCTCAGTTTAGACCAATCTTTTAAACTTTTAGGATATGTATAACCCCAATAGTGTATTTTTTGAATTCTATAAATAATATTATGTATATAATGATCAAAATGAGTTGTATTAATTTGTAGTTTGTTTTAATAGTATTTTTTTCAGCTGTCCATAGTCTCCATTATAAATGTGTTTAATTATGTGTGTAATTTGGTATAGATGTGTTAAACTGGGTTATCACTGACGGATTTGGTAAATGTATTCATTTTTGAACAAACTGTCATTTAATTTACAGCACCTGCGAAATACATGTTTCAAATAACCTTTACTATTAATGGTATAGCTCTGACACTTTACTTCTGAATTTATAAACATTTCTGATGTTCTATGTCAAGAAGCAACAGCTCTATACAAGAACTTTCAAGCATTTTACAAAAAAGCATGAAGAACTACATTCAATTGTTACTATACTCTAACTGCGATAAACTTTCATTTAAATAGTGTCATTATTTGTTTTTTGGTATTTTACCATGGAAGGCATAATTCAGCCAATCACTGTCTGGGTCTCACCAACATACAGTTTCTTATAACATTACTATCATAAAATCTGGTAGCCATACAAATTAGTCATCCTCTTGCAATAGTCAGAGAGTACTGTTTGATTTAGTTCAGCTCCTGTGAACACCAGGCACTAGGTAATAGTGATTGCAGGAAAACACTGTATATGTTCTGTTTAAATGTAACATGTTACTGCCTGCTCTAAACTCTAACAGATTCCTTTACTAAACAGGTAGCAAATTAAAAGGAATCTTACATTAGAACATTTCTAGAAATGCCTGATGGCCTCTGCAGTCAGTCATAGTTCTGGAGTTTTCTGCATTCACAGAAGTAATACACTGAATTGAAACATTAAAATATTTATCATGCAGACTCAAGGAGGAACTCCTACCAGTCATTAGAAATAATTGTCAAGATAGAAACAAAGGAAACACTTCAAGAAAATGCTCCTTCTTGTTGCCTAAACATCTATAACTTCCCATGTTAAATCATAATTCTCTTCAGTAATGAACAGAATAGCACTGAGATGTTGCTGTTTACACAAAAAAGTCACTGAACTCATTCTCACAGCAAAACACGACTACTTCACATTTTATTTAAATAGACAAACACCAGATTTATATATTAATACATTGTCCAACCAAGAAAGAGCTGACCTAAAATAAAGGCATCAGCTATTATACATTTTCAGCTGAACTTTTAACTCTGTTTCATGTAAAACTGCAATTGCAAATGGCATTAATGTAGTACATAAATTGCTGCTTAAATCAGGCAAATAACTTGTGGCATTTTCATCACTATTTATCATTATACAGTCTAAATAATCGTTAAAGAAGAATAAAACCTGAACTAAGGTAAGGGAAATTACCTTTGCAACTGGAATCCTCAACGCATGAAACATGGTAGAGGAGATGCAACAGTTACTTTTCAGTTAGATGTTTTCTCCTGTACTGTTTCAATTTCCATTAAAACACCTCAGCAAAATTGCTTTGCTCTTTAAACTGACCAGTAATGCATACATAAAGCCTGTAAACATTGATCACAAATAACAACTCTTTGAAACAAGAGGTGAAAGGAAAAGATGTAGGAAGTTGCGTGATCACAAACTTTTGCAGTTTAAGCCACAATCCTCACTTTTACAATCCTGAAACTTACTTTTAAAAGTTAAATATTTGAATCAAAAGAAAAAGTGAAAATCAGATAAAACAAATAAATACATTTGTAAAAGGAAACCCTATATAAAATAATACTAAATTACAACGCATATAGAAAACAATCTGTTTGTTAACAAGACTTGAGATCCTCTGCAATTACTTTAGAAATTTTGGGCCAGTATATAATAGATATAACCTGTGAATGTTCTGCAGATTGTCTTTATCTTTGTAGTCTAACTCCAGCATTGCTGGGCAATACTTCACATACCACAGACCATGCACTGATCATTGCTTATATAAACATTAACATATAACATATTAACATTAACAGCATGTCAACCCACAAAATGAAAAATGCTTTTAAATTAGAGTATTGCATATGAATTTTCTAACTATATGCACCTTGTTGCAAACATACATAGATCTATTGATGTCTTTATATATTTTAAATCAGTATTTCAAACACAGTTCAGAATTTAGAAAACTATTCCCTTTATTATTTCCATTTAATTTTATAAACTAATTGTGTTCATTAATGATAGGCAGCTGACTTGAATAAAGCTTACATAGTATAAATGAAAGTGTCATAACATGTTATTAAAGTAGTCACTTATGAATTAGTGCGTGTGCTTCTTTGGAAATAAATATGTATGTATAAAGTTAATATTCCATAGTATAGCATTTCTATTACTAAAATTAATATATTTGGCTTTGCCGTAGGCAGTATACTTTTATTTGAACCTGATATATTTAATGGTGTTACAGTGGATAGTGCTGTTGCCTTACAGCTAAAGGTTTTCTGGTTCAAATTTTAGCTCAGGTGCCTTGTGGAGTCTGTATGCCCTCCCTGTGTCTGTGTGGGTTTGCCCTGGTTTCATCCCACATTCCAATGACATGCAGTAAGTGGAATGGGGACACTAAACTGGCCACGAGTTTATGGTGTAGAAGAATTACTGTGGGAGGGCTAGGTACCTGGTGGTGTTAACCTTGGCTCTAGATGATTGTCACTGTTGTAGTGACACCCTGACCCCATGTGCAAAAAGGGATATGTAGATAAATATTCAATTAAATATTACATCATTGCATCATTGCATGAATACCTAACATCCTATCAACTAAATGGCAATTTACAGTAATGATGTATCTATCTTTCATATATTTATATTTGTCTTGTGAAATGTAATAGTTATCTTGTGTGTATTAGTTACATTTAACTTAAAATTTACAATATATATCATACTAACTCTTATATAATTATGACTTACTCAATAAAAATTAAAAATATGAACTAAAATCCAGGGGAATTTTATAAATTCTAGGCTATTAATTTCTTCAGACCTGTAAAAATAACTTAAAAGACTAATTGAAATTTTGTTTGCTGTATATTAAACTTTAAACTTTTTACTATTTGGAACCTGGAGCCTTGCCTGCGCTGGTTTTATACTTCAGTTTTACTCGTCTTCTTCAGTGCAGGTACCTGGATCTTGGTGGTGGTTGTATTTGTAGCTGCAACTTTCTCTGTTTAATTTATCCAACTTATTTTTAAAGCAAAGAGTCACTATTCCTGCATTCATGGTTGCTTTATTTTTGAAATGTATTCCTTTGTGGTTTCAACACCGTCATTTCATGATTTTCAAGCATTTCCCTACTTTGTTCTATTATTTTTTTTATTGTGACATGGTCTGCCTCCATATAATTCTCACACGTGCACACACACACACACACACACACACACACACACACACACACACACACACACACACACACACACACACACACACACACACACACACACACACACACACACACACACACACACACACACACACAAAACACACGCACACACACACACACACACGCGCGCGCTCGTGTCGCACACACACATACACACTCACACATACAGACACACACACACACACACACACACACACACACACGCACACACACACACACACACACACACACACACACACACACACACACACACACACACACACACACACACACACACACACACACACACACACACACGCACACACGCACACACACACACACTAGCTGTTGAGCAAATGAATAAATCTGGTCATTGTTTCAATTATTCTAATTATTCTATCTGTAATCTGGCCTGATATTTATTTTATTGTCTGTAGAAGAAATATTAATATGAAACTGTAGGACAGCTATGTAGTACAGTTTATGAGACTACAATGGCTTATTCTTGAAACTATCTGGAGGGTGATAGAGAAAGGGTAAAAAGATGATAGTGCTGAGAGTAAACCATGGTATTGTATTACAGTTCCATGTGTGCATGTGTGTATGTGTGAGTGTGTGTATATGTGAAAACCCAGTCAGAGACAGAACAGTTGAAAGGTATGTGCAGGTCTCTAATCTTGGCTTAGATGCCTGAAAATAATATATAGATGAGTATCTATACCCACAGAAACAAGATATTCTTTTGGCGTCTTTTTTAAAATGAACTGCAGTAAGTATGAGGCTACTGGCAGTATAATACACGGGCACAACCTATTTCACCATTTCACAAACTTAGTAATGACTCTTTGGAAAGTAGTGCCATGTAAAATAGTAAACAGCCCAGTGCAAAATAGATTATATAACCAAACTGAATGTGAATACATTTACACTGTATTTATTCTGTCATAGCTGAAGCCATAGCTAAAATAGGAACTAGTCTCTTATAAAAGCTTGGGTGTTTAAATTGTTCCAGTTTTACTCTAGTACTGTTAACCTAAAATGACATCAGGCCAGGGTTTGGAGTTTCTCAGGAAAAAGTTTCAGAATGCTAGTGGAAGTCCTGTCTTGACAGCTTCTGGCAGGAAATGAATAATTCCACCCCCAAAAAATACAGTTATCACTAAGGCAAGTAGTACTGCTGTTGCAACATATGCAAAATAAAAGTGGAACAGTTATAAAACTATAATAAGTCACTTTAAATATTTGTACATTTACAACCTGTCTGATCTCTAATAGAAGAGCAATTTTGTTCATTGATATAAGGCTTAAATACAAAAAGAAGAAATAAAGATAGGGAAATGGAGGAAAGTACATTCTTTTTACTGCTATTATGCACCTCTGAACATTATACATGAATGCAGTCTTTCAACCTATACATGGAAATTCTTCAAATCCTTTCAATTTAAAGTAAAATAACAGCTTTCCTTTTAAACAGTTACTGTGACTTTTTCTGCTACAGTTAGAGGAGGTACTTTAAGACTGACATTGCTGTTTAAATTCAAAAACTTTTAGAAAATCAACAGTAAAACCAAGTGCAATGATATACATGGATAAAGCTCTGAATATCAGACTGACATCTAAATATTAATTAGTGGATTGTTTGCTGGAGGACCTAGATTGGGAAGGGCTGGAGTGAATGGAGAGGTTGTTTCACCCATCCTAGATGATGGATGCCATTCAGTCCACTGCATGGCTGGAACTTATTTTAGAAAGAGGTACACAGAATTTGGGTTTGAGGAAAGTGCTTGGCTCTGACATGTCAGATTCATACAGTAATCTTCATGAGGCATATGCAAGGTGGTCTACTCCCAGTAGATGCCACAGGAGGCCATCACTAGACAAGTACAAATCAGCCAATAGGGTACTGATTGATGCCTTTGTCATTTTCTCCTGTGACCAGATATTGTCCCCCAGAGATATGCATGGTTTGATCTATTGTGGGTATGCAGATGGTTGGTAGGCAGTGGCTCAAAAAAAAAAAACTGTACAGTAAAAATAAATCTAACAGTTGGTATACTTAAGTAGGGGTGGGGGGTGCAGCCCTCCACATCAGGAAGTGTGGAGTGCAAAGCCCCCCACTTAACGTAATGTTTGAAATATATTTTTATTTATTTATTTTTTTTGTTGGAACAGCGATTTTTTTCTCTTGGGAAAAAATCACTGTTCTGACACTTCAACATTGTAAGCTTTCGCTTACATAGGATCGATCAATCACCGTTCGCCTTTTTAAGTGTTCAGTGATTTTAATATAGACCCGTTGGAATCAACTTGGTCAGTAAGGGTTAGCAGAGATAAGTTAGGTTGGAAGGATGCAATTGCATTTCCAGGTAGAGGAGAGATAGGAATGAAGTTGAGTTTTAAAGTTTTCCACATTATGCATTGCTCTAAGGAAGGTGGAAGGGAATTCCATTCTTTGACAAGGGAAAAAGAGAGGAGTAATTGTCCAGGTGCACAACTAGATTTATGAACAGTAATTAGATTTTGTTGTGCAGATCTAAGAGGTCTATTTGGAATATAGGGGAGAAGGATGTTTGAGAGGGCTGGGCATTTGCTAGAGTTGAAGAGATGTTGGTGAGCTGTAATGAGTTGGAGGTAGTCCAGATGGTTTGGGAGCTCAAACCAATTTAGAGAGTGAAGGGCAAGGCAGTGATGTGAGGAGTTTTTGTTGTTAGTAGCAAATTTGGAAATTTTGCTGTAACAGTTTTCCAATTTGGAAGTAAGGGAGGCAGATAGACTGGTGAGTAGGGGACGCCATACATTAGAGAGGGAAGGAGAAAGGTGGAGGTCAGGGTCTGTCTGATAACGGGTGAGAGGAAACAGTTATTCCTATACAGCATGCCGAGTTTTTGATTTTTTTTTTATGTTATGGAGAATATGATTTTCAAATTTTAGGTGCTCGTCTATAGTTATGCATAGTAATTTGCCATAGGGGATGATTTCAATGGGGGAGTTGTTTTTACTTAGAACTTGGAAAGAGGTTTTGTTGAATGGGAAGATTTTAGATGGTAGGACGATTAATATTTTAGATTTGTTTGCATTTAGGGAGAGATGGTTTTGGAGCATCCAGGCTTCAGTGGTTGAAAAGGCAGTTTGGGTCTTAGTTAAAAGTTCAGGGAGATTGGTGGCAGAGCAGACTATGGTTGACTCATTATATTGGATGACTTTGGCATTGGGGACAGCAGAGTGGAATATATTGATGAAGATATTGAACAACATAGGACCAAGAATAGAACCTTGAGGAATGCCAGTAGGGGTAGGGAGAAAAGAAGAGATACTGTTTCTCCTTTTCACAGCTTGGGATCTATCAGACAAGTAGCTAGCAAACCAAGACAGGGTATTATGAGAGATATTTAGGTCTGATAGATGGCCAAAAATATGAGTATGTGAAATAATATTGAATGCCTTGGAGAGGTCTAGAAGTACTGTGGAAACTACTTCCCCTGAATTTCAGGCACGGTTGACTGTGTCAAGAAATGAGAGAAGAGCTTTAGTAGTGCTATTCCCAGATCGGAATCCGTGTTGGGTTGGGGTGAGGAGGTGGTTTTGAGTTAGGAAAGGCATAAGCTGGAGATGTATACATTTTTCTATGATTTTGGAGATTGGGGTTAGGATTTCTATGGGTCAGAAATTAGAGATATTAGTATTTTTTACCACCTTTGTGAAGTGGTAGAGTGTAGGCAGTATACCACAGCTTAGGGACATAAGATTCTTGTATGGATCTATTAATTAGGATACTAATAGGGAAAGCGATGCCATCAGCAGCAGATTTGAGGAAGGTTGAGGGCATGTAATCTGGAGCATTAGAGCAGTGTTTTAGTTTGGAGAGAAGTATTTTTATGTAGTCGGTAGATATGGGTTTAAGGATGAAAATGGGGGGGGGGCAGGATTGGAGTCAGGAGGGAAGGTAGGTGTAGACCTAGCGAAGGGGTTGTTATTTGGAAAGGTTTTGGTAAGTTCAGAGATAGTGTCAATAAATAAAGAGTTAATTGATGAGGCTAGTTCTTGATCGGATTTACTGGGATTGGGGCAGGGGTTATTTTTGATGCCTGGGTTGAGAAGGGTGTTTATAGTATTCCAGAATTATTTAGGATTTTTTGTATGGTTGGACTGGAGTTTGATGTAGTAAGCCTTTTTGTCTCTAATTATTTGTTTTTTTTGCAAGGTTATGGAGCTGTTTATACTGAACTAGAGAGTTAAGGAGTTTGTTTTTTTGATATAACTTCCAGGCTTTGTCTCTTTGGTGCATTAGTTGCTTGGTGCCTTTGGATAGCCATGGGTTGGAGGTGTTTTTTTATTCTTTTTGCCCTTAGTGGAGCTATATTATTAAGTGTGTTTAGAAGTAGAGTTGAAATAGTCAAAGTCATTGTCAAGGAGTAGAGTTTTTAGGATGTGCCTGTTCAATTGTTTAAGGTAGTTTGAGAATGAGATAGGGTTGAAATTACTAAGGTTGTGAGTGTGTATATATTGACGTAAGTGCAGGGAGGAGGAAGTTGAGCAAAGGACAAAGGCAGGGAGATGGTCACTGATAGAGTCAGGAATGGTGCCTGAGCTGATTTTATTTGGGTAGGAGACTAGGATCCAGTCAAGGATAGACCCTGGGGATTTGGTAGTATTGGGTCGGGTTATATAATGGATGATTTGGGAGAAGTTCAAGAGGTTTATGGACTAGGAGGGTGCAGAGTTGTTGATATTGCCCCAATTTATGTTTACATCACCTAGTATGTATGTTTTATTGTTTATATTAGTTGAGAGCCATAAAATATTTTTTCAAGGGCTAGGATATTATTCCCTGGTGGTATATATAGGGCAATGATACAAAGGTTTTTATGGTATTAATTTTTAGTAGGCCAACTACAATTTCGGCATTAGTGAACTGAGGAACTGGATTGGGGAAAGGGATTATTGAGAGCAGGCTAGAGTAGATTAGGGCAACACCTCCATCTTTTTTGTTTGTTTGATCACATCTAAGGGCTTGGAAGCTGGAGGGTAGTATTTCAGAGATAGAGATATGGGGTTTGAGACATGTCTCAGAAATAGCTATGATGTCTGTTTGGTTGTGGGTTAACTAGGCTTGGAATATTGATGCTTTGTTACATAGGTTTTGTACATTGAGAGTACAAGGTTTAAGACTTTTATGGGTGGAGGGGTTAGAGAGGAGCATTTGTATTTTGTGATGAGTTAGGGCCAGGATTTGGGTGTATATCATGTGCTAAGTGGAGGTTGTTGATGATACTTAATTCTATAGGTTTAGGTTTTATTTTATTGTAGAAGGGGAAAAGTGTTATGAATTTAATGATGGATGGCTTAGTAGTAGTTGATAGGAGTTTTAGGTGGAAGTGGTGAAGGAAGTTAGATTTGATCAGAGATGGGGAGATGATGTGGAAATGTTTCGTAGTGAGTTTATGGTGTATTTTATGAGGAGGGATGTAAGAGAGAGGAAAGAAAGAGGAGGGGAGATGTATGGTACAGTAGGAGATAACATTGTATAGGGGTATTAAGAATATCAGAAAGATTAGGGGGTGTGGAGTGTTTGGAAGAGTTGGGAGGGCATGGTATTGAGGAGATATCAAAGTAAGGTTTGAGAGATAGTGGGTTCTGGGGATTTAGGTATGAATAAAATGTGGGTGGGGAGGGGTATGTAGTGAGTGATATATATATTGTGTGTGGTGTGATTGGGTGGAAGGGACTGGATAAGAGATGATGTTGGGTTGAGTAGTGGTGTAAGGGGTATGGACAGATGGATAGGGTAAGTGATGGAGTAGTAGAGGTGGGTGGGATTTGAGGGCAGAGTGAGCCCGAGTGTAGCAAATGGCGAACGGAGCAGGAAGAGCCAGGAGCCAGGTTGCAAAGGACATAACTCAGCTCTCAGAACCTATCAGTAAAAACAGCCACATGGGTAAGCAAGCTTGAAGCTGTTTCTGCTGCCCAAAGTAGCTGTATGCAGGGTAAGGGGGATTTCATCTATGTTTAATTAAAAGCAATTATTGTAGGTTGAATATACCTATAGGTCTGGGGTGACCACTGAATGAAAGGAAGGAAGGAAAGCCAGTACAGCCCTGAAGACATGTCATTGCCACTAGTATATAAGCAGAGGAGGGATTCTACTATTTAACTACAGTTTTTCGACATACAAGTATTTTTGCAAATGTTCACTCTAAAGTGAAACTGAGACCCAGCAGATTAGAATTTGGTGTTTCCATTTCACAGGGAGCTGAGCAGTGGAAGTAGCCTCTTTAGGCTGGCTAGCTGTGGAAAAGAAGGGAGAGAGAGAAAGAGTCAGGTGGCAAGATTAATGCAGGGAGTTTGGTGTCAAGGAGTAAGAAAAAGTTAAAACAGTAATCTTGCTGTATTCGTTTAAATTGCAAACACTAACTGACAGGCAAAATGCAGAGAAAACCAACTTTACAGTTTCAGCAATTGGGGTAAAAACAAATTTAACTACCAAATGGCTCAGAGTATTCTGAGAACACTCACAGTTACAGCATAGATTATTATCTCTATTAGCTGATTTAGGAAATTGAGTACAACGAACAGTAAGACCACTTAAGTGAATTGCAGCATCTAGCAGTTATGATATAGCAGTATAATAGGAAAGCTTATGTGAGAGTGCAGGGCAATCGAAATTTCTGTTTAGGATAATGTCATTAATACTTTCCCTTAGATTACTTTACCTAGCTTATCAATCCCCTTGAATAGCTTAGAAAAATGAGGTTTCTAAAATTAAAATTACAGTGAAAGCAGAATGTTAAACTAGTGCTTTACAGTTTAGGGTAAATATGGTGATGCCTTCCCCTTAAAAGATTTGGTGAAACTCAAATAGCCAATGAAAAATCTTTAGTAATAAGTACAGTAACAATATAGCAGAGAGGTAGCGCAGTGCTAGGGTAAATACACTGACACCATCCCCTTAATATAATTTGGAAGACCTGGAAGTACTCAATTTAGAGCTTTTTATATCAAGGACAATGGCAATACAGCAGTGAAGTAGAAAAGAACATGCCATTTATAGATGTTCGGCGTAGCATTATAAACAAATAAATTATAGTGGCTCTGTCCCCTAACGTGCACTTAGATGACCTAATTCTCAACAAAGAGAGCCTATTATATCATGTACATCAGAGTGTAACTGGTATACCAACTCTAGCTATAAATCTAATTTTGGACATTCCTCCCAATCCCATCTCATCAGCTCATTCTACTGAGTATGGAGAAATCAGTTAGAGAGGCCCACCCCTTTAGTCTCTTAAACTCCCTTCCTCCATAATTAAAAATGCACTTTATTCAGCTGTTTTTTTACTGTATCTGTGCTTTTTTCTACTTTATTACTTTATTTTGCTTTTTGCTGCTTGTTCTTAAAGTATTCAGTTGCATTTATTCTGATGCATTTGTTATTGCTTGTTAGTAGCCTGAATACATTTTAACTGTTATTCTAAGCCTCTTAGTTTTGATTTAAGCACTTGAGCTTCAAACTAGTTATCTTACATAAGGAAGGTTTGTAGTCTACACTCTTGTGGTAGGAGAGGTAGCTTATATTCTTTTAAGCTGAGAATTGCTGATTGAAGGCTCATTGTATCTGTTATTCTAAAAGTGCCTTAGTTCTGGTTTAAGCACTTGGACTTCTGACCAGATATTTTACATTAAGAAGGTTTGTGGTATATACTCTTGTGGGAGGAGACAGTCGTCTCTGCCTTTTTGTACTAGGAATTGCTGGTGAAGGCTTATTGTGGCTGTTATTCCAAGTGTCTTTGTTCTGATTTAAGTACTTGGGCTCCAAACCGATTATTTTACTTTAGGAAGGATTGCGATTTAAACTCATGTGACAGACGAGGATAGCCTTTACCCTTTTGAGCTAGGAATTGCTGGTTGAAGGCTTATTGTATCTGTCATTCTGTAAGTGTCTTAGTTCTGGCTTATGCCCTTGAGCTCCAAACCAGTTATTTTACATTAGGAAGATTTGTGGAGTACATCTGAACAGAAGTCTGATGAATCCACTGAAATCTTCTAAAAATAAGTATAATTTAAGCCTGTATCACACTTTGTGAACTGTATTTTATTGAACTGTTGCTTCATTTTTGCTGTTTGCTGCTGTGACTGCTTCATTCCACACTTTGTTTCATTGCCTCTTCAGCTTTAAGTAGTATAGGCTAGATTCAGACTTGCTGAATCTAGACTGTTTGGTATCACTTGACCACTAAACCCAACCATCTTACATTAAGAGGGCCTCCCTGCATCATTGTGGCAGACGTTTGTAGCTCAGGACCAATCTGGGCTGGGGATTGCTGGAATAGGGTTCTGTGTGGGGCTTTCCTATTGGTAGTTTGTGTTAAAATTGTTTAAATTTGCTTGTATTTAAACCTCACATTTCCACATAGCTGTGCCCTGTGCAATGGTGGTAAGTGGTGCCTTGTATAGATGCAAATGCCTAGATCCAACTTTTTCCCTAATGAACAATCAGTGGAACCCTCCCAGGCTTCCCTGCTGCACTGTGGGTAACTCAGCTGAGCACTGAGCAGCATTGCCATACTTTTTAATCCCTAATGCTCAATAGAATAAGCCCCCCCTGCTAACCATAGAGAAAAGCTGATTTAACTTGCCCACCCCATAACAGTACTTATGGTTTAACCTGCTACAAAGGACAGTCAGTTTCCCAACATTTCTCTAACCGACCTGATTGACATGAGCATCCTTAGGCAATGTAGTAATTGCCACATTTATACTGACAACCATTTGCTCCTATAGCAAACAAATGCAGTATTTGAGAGATGTAACTATACTATAAAACTGGAATCAATCCTCTTACATAATGATAAACAAGACCAGAGAGGTTGTCAGCACACACACACCTTTCCTGTCACAGAAGAAAAAGTCATAACACATAAACCAACATATGCACAGGTACTCACTAAGAGCCTACCAAAAGACCAGAGACCTCCCAAGCACAAACAACGTACACACATACTAGAGTATGACCAAAATCTACTACACATTACAACACACATACCAGTGTCTCAGTGAATAAGCCCCTAAGGCAGAACACCTCAAAACCAAATGTTCTGGTCATAGGAGATTCCATAGTGAGACACATAGATGTCCATGTCACCAGGTTGGACAAAGAGAAGGTCACAGTCAGCTGCCTGTCAGGTGCCAGAATCTATCCAATCATGCACATACTCAAGTCACTCAACAACAATTACCATTATGACTCTCTCATAGTACATGGTGGGTTAAATGGCTTGTGACTTACCTCTCATGACTGAGCTCTCAGATTATGTGTCCCAAGCAAGTATGGCCCTAGCCCTAAGCAGCATTCTACCTTCATCCAGGATGATGCCCAGATATGAACAAAAGTGTTTGACTTCAACAATTGGCTTAGTTTTTGGTCTCACCCCAGGGGTATCCAGCATCTGTCAGCTTGGGAAGACATGGTCAATAGACCATGCTGCTTTGCCAGAGATGGCCTTAACTTGTCTCCTCTAGACTTTCTAATACTGACAAAGACACTTGCCTCCCCACAGTTCCTTTTTTTAGGCAATACCAAAACAACAAAACTTCTGACTTAAAAAAATCCACTACAGGCAAACTCAAAGTTATACTATTTAAGGGTAAAATTCTAAACAGGAAACGCCACTCTCTGGAAGCACAACTCACCTTGGAAGATGCTGATGTCTGTGCAGTAACCAGTACTTGGTTCAAGGCCACAGAGAGCACTTTGGCCATGCAAAGCTACAATGCCTTCCATATCCTCAGACCTCAAAACAAGCATGAAAGAATCAAAGATGGAGATGTTTCCATCTTCATTCAAGCCAAATACACCTCAAAACTGGTTAAACAATATGACTCTCTTGAGCTACTTCAGGTCCAAATAACTATAGGTAAAACACCCTACCACATCATTGCTAGCAGGTCCCCCGCCATGAACCAGGAGAAGCACACCACCTACCTGGACTTGCTTGAGCCACTCATTATACAGCCAAACACCTTGGTCATGGGAGATTTCAACAATCCTATCGAGTGGGCAAAGTACACGAGCACAAGCTCAATTGCCCTGAGGTTCCTGGACTTTTTTAATACAAATGCTCTGGAACAATTAGTCTGCACCCCCACAAGGGGCTCAAATATTCTGGACTTAGTACTTATCAGTATGGGGGGAGGTCACTGCATTACTCCCTGTGTTCTGCCCTCGCTAGTATGGTCAGAGCATAAATCTGTTTCACTTGAAGTAATGATCAGCCTTGACACCTCCACAGGAACAATAAAAATGAGAAACATCTGCAGAGCAAACTATAGCAGACTAAGCTTTGGTTTGAAAAGTTTTAAACCCCTTGCTAACACAGCCGACAATGAGTGCTATACAAATGCCCTGTATAACCACTTAAAACAACTGCATAGACTCTGCTGTACCTGACAGGATCAAAACCAAGTCCTCCTGTAAAAACAAGCCATGCTGGTGGACCTCAAGTATAAACAGGTTATATAACAAAAGGAAGAAACTGATAGCTAAGAAAAAGAGCAAACTTAGTCAGCAGAGAAAATATACCCTCCACAGCTTGAACAAGCAAATAAGATATCTGATAAAGTCCTCTATGGCTAGTTATGAGGCTAAATTAGTTTTCCTAGCTAAAGACAATCATAAGACATTCTTTAGCTACATCCAAAATCTAAAAGGGAATACCCAGCTATGTGCTGAACTCATAGTGGATGGGACTACTCACACTGACCCTGAAGAAATTGCCAACCTATTAGCTGACAGATATGGTGCAAACTCCAACCCCACATCCCTACCAGCCATACCCCAAAGCATACCTGACACGGGTCCTCTCCTCAGCATCTCAAATGGCAGATCATATACATGCTCTCTAAGGCCAAAAACATGGCCTCTATGGGACCAGATAACATCCCAGGTTGCTTACTAAACAACATAAATCATGACCTAGTGGATCCATGTGGCACTGCCTTTAGCCATAGCCTGAACACTGTATTTGTTTAGCAGAGTGCAGAACAGCAGCTATAATCCCTTTGCAAAAAGAGGGTCCATCAACTGACCCTGGGAACTATAGACCCATAAGCCTAACCAGCCTTATCTGCAAAGCCATGGAAAGAATCATCATGGACATTATCAACAAGGACATAGGCAGCCTTCAAACTCTCAGTCCAACCCAGTTTGACTTTGTTAAGAGTAGATGCTTACTAAACCTGATCGATATCTTTGAGAATGTTACTAAAGCCCTGGATGAAGGCAAAGCAGTGCATACCACTTATCTTGACTTAGCCAAGGCTTTTAACACAATCCTCCACTCAGGTATTATCAAGAAACTCTCCAAGATCCCTGTTACTATTAAGCAAAAAGCTCAAAATTTCCAGACAGAAGCTATACAAAACAATTAAGAGAGAAATTAGAGGAAAGAACAATACTTCCATAAGAAAAACTGTCAGAAGCTTCAAATTAAAATTTGTGTTCATTAATAGAACAGATTTGTGAAAAAACAATATATAGATCAAGAAACTTTGATTTGTTTGGAAAAAGAAACATCTGAGGAAGTGTGAAAATATAAACAACAAAACCAAGAGATATCTGAAAAGTATAAAAATAGAAATATGGGTATGGGAAAGAAAGAGAGATCTGTTATGGTGCAATATTTATGTAAAGGATAAAGCAAATTAATCAATATAAAAAGGCAGCCGCAAATATATTTGAAGAGAAATACTGGCAAAGGCATCTGGATATGGAAAATTTCACAATAAAAAAATAATATCACAAAAATGGAATGTAGAAAAGAAGATTAGTAAAGTAGAAGTTAAAAAATAGAAGTTGAAGTTATGCAGTGCCTGTGAAGTGAAGTATTTGGTGTAGAAGGTCTAACACATTACATCACAGCATGATGGAGTGAGTACCCAAAGTAAGGAGAAGCAGGAAGATCAGTAAACATCTGAAGAAGAAATGTGGACATGGGAAAGAAAAAGAGATTTAATATGGTGTAATATTTATGCAAAGGAGAAAGCAAAACTAATATAAAAAGACCAGCACCAAAGATATTTGAAGAGAAATACAGGCAAAGGAATCCAGATATGGAAAACTTTATAATACAAAAAATAAGAAGATAAAGTGGAAAAGTTTAAACATGAGATTATTAATGGAGAATTAAAGAAATAGAAAATGAGGTGATGGAGTACCTGCGAAGTGAAGGATTCAGTGTAGAAAATCTAATTAAGAAAGCACCGCAACAGGATAGAACAATGGATATCCAAATTAAGGGGAAACCAGTGGAACAGGGAGCAGTTGGTCAGAAACCATTTAAAGATAATTTGATGCCGTCCACAGGAAGCCAGTATAAATGGTCATTTGATGCTAGACAGCAAGGGAAGGAACAGGAAACTGTGGAAACTCTGATGTAGTCAATGTTGAGGAGTGATAGGCCATTGAGTTCCCATATGATAGAGCAACAGATTCTATAGAATGCCTGCAGGAAATGGAAAACAAGGGATCTGCCCTCAGTTTGGAAGAAAATGAGCTAAGAGAAATGTTGCTTGATTTAACAGATATAGAAAGATATATTAAGATCAATGAAAGAAGTAAACTGCAGAAGGTTAATAAAACCCAAAAAGTTAGAAGTCTGATAAAACATATGAACACAGTAATTAGTAATGGTCATAGAGATTAATGTGATATAACAGAAGTAAACAGGATATTTATTACTGTGCAACTAAATTAATAACTGATAAAGTTCTACCACAAGAACACAGGGTAGTGAGGGAAGGGAAGGGGAGAAATCAAATACCATCATTGAAATATTGATTAGAAAAAAAACATAGAGCAGTTAAGACAAGAAGTGCCACTGTTAGAAGACTATAGAGGAGGAAACAGATCAGCAAAAATACTAAGAAAGATATGTGTGTGCAGTATTGGAAAAGACCAGGATGTATCATGCACTATCGCAAATAACAAACTAAAAATGTCAGCACAGGTGGAACAACTTAGAAGAGACGAAGATAAATAATAAGGAAAAGTGAAAAATAAGCAATTTATTGATGACTCAAAAAAAGTTTTATGGAGAATTGGGAAACAAGCTTGCTCTGATAGGTAAAACGACCACTGCCAGGAGTAGAACACGCAACCATGTACACATTCTTCACAATAACCTACCACTAAGCTACGTGAGATGTACCAACAGCAGGTGTGTATTGTGACAGGTTAAAACACAAAAAGGGCAGAGTTCGGGAAATAGTATGCACCGCCATGTACCCAACGAAAGGTCTATCCTCTCTCTCTCTCTCTCTCTCTCTATATGTTGTTTCTTTTGGCTTTTTCTGGTTAGGAGTCGCCACAGTGGAACTCCGGTCCACTAATGATTGGCAATAGATTTTTACATGCTGAGTTGCCAGCCCTGACACACAGCCTTCAATGAGGGTACGCCCATTACCGCATGTCTCCATGCAGAAGACTCTCTAGCTGAGAATCGAACTGGATAATGTTTTACTGTGAGGCAATAACGCTATCACAGCACCACCACCGCAGTACACACACACACACACACACACACACACACACACACACATATATATATATATATATATATATATATATATATATATATATATATATAAAATATATAGAGAAAAAGGGTGATAGAGAGATATATGTCGATATATATGGATATGCATATATATGCAAATATATAGATAGGTTAACAACATCTACACAACCATGGAGGTACATATAAATAGGATACTACCAAAAACCGAATGCTTTACATACTGACGTGCGTAATCACGAGGCTTAAA
This sequence comes from Protopterus annectens, assembly GCF_019279795.1. Lineage (NCBI taxonomy): Eukaryota > Metazoa > Chordata > Ceratodontiformes > Protopteridae > Protopterus > Protopterus annectens. Next base: position 1,407,661,333 of record NC_056746.1, on the reverse strand, counting down.
GACAGAAAGACCACAGTACCAGAACACTAGAACCATGAGTACTATTATCATGATGTTAAGGGACATTTAGTTAGTGCTTCTGGTGCTGCAGTCCAGGTAGGTACTGTGTTTAAGTGTGTTGCTGATTGCTGTAGTGTGTGTAAGTATGTGTTCTGAGTGTGGTGTGTGTTTCCGGGGGACTGTAATATGTGTGTGTGTGTGTGTGTGTGTGGGTTTGCTTTGTGTGTCTGTTTGTGCTATCTCAGAGGTAGATTATTACAGTAGGTGTGGTGTGGCAGGTGCAGCCACCCACATGGGGTGTGTATGGGGGCATGGCCACTTGGCCATACGTAGTGTAGGATGGTTTGTTTGAATGTGATGGGTAGCAGTGTGTCTGTGTGTGCGTGTGTGTGTTGTGTGTTTGTGTTAATTCCGGGAGTTTGACTGTCGTGAGTTTGAGTGTTTGGTATTGTGGGGTTTGAGAGTCTGGGAACGGTAATGTGGTCATTGAAAGTGTGTGCATTCCTGAATCCATGGGTATGCCGTATACAGCAGTTGAAGTCTTCAAATATGTGCATGACATGGACCATAGCAATCACACATTCCACCACGACTGAACGTTATGAACAAAGGATATGGAGAGTATATATGTCTATACACTATTACAAATATGTGCTATGGACATGAGCCAAAGATAGGGTTATCATCTGTCCCACCTTGTGAGGGGCAGTCCCTCTGTGCGGTAGTGTCCTGACCAAAATGAGTACAAATACTAATGTCCTACAATCTCGAGACATTTGGCTTGTTCCATATTTAACGTAATTGTTGCATAAAATAGTCATCTGTATCTAAAATACCTACATGTAACAAGAAACAGGATAAGCAAGTAAACCACTACAAGAATATAAGCTTTTATATAGGCATATATGTAAAGTTCTATACTTTGTACTGACCATGGGTATGTGTTGGCCTCTAAAATCTGATGTGTGCCTGCAAATGTCCCACTATGGCCATTTGAAAAGGTGGCAACCCAAGCCAAAGAGGTTCAGTCACCAACACAACTTCAATGAGTGCAAATACCTGTGACAGAAATACATGAGACAGCTCTCATGTAGCAACATTTCATTACATACCGATGTATTTTCGAAGGGATTAAAGGACCAACATCACCTGCATGCTATATAGGAATGAATTAACAATGGCTTAATGAATAAGCCTGCAATAAACATAGTATTAATCTACTAAAAGATAGGTCTTCAAACAGGGAAGGAGCCCTCACACACATATCGAATATGTATAAATGCAGTTCCTACACACCTGCATCTGCTATGTACACCCACCTACATCTCCCCCACACCCGAAACAATTGCAATACAGACTGTAATAACATCACAAACATCCACTCACTCTATGACATCTGCAGAAGCCTTAACATACCTTGTGAGAGACACACTATAATGGCCCTATGTGAAATCATTGCTATTGTACAATGGAACAGATGTCGATGTTATAGGGTTTGGTTGCAATAATCCCGTATCAGACGGCTAATATAACAGCTAGACTCACATGTAGAACTACATCCTCTAGCTGTTACACACAATCCATGGGGGCCATGAAGTTAATACATCTCTGTGTGTCTCCATATAGCTGTTGCAATTCATCGCAAACAACACATCCAGGCCATCTTCCTCAAATGTAGGGCAAAGGGACAACGCCCAAGTGGAGTATTCAGTTATACCCAACTGTTGCCATGTTATTGGCTAATGGAGTAGCTGCACAGCTGATGTGCATGTAATCATCTACTCCGGAAAACCAATTGATGGCAGGATACCAAATGTTACTGATATCCAAGTATAAAAGGATGGCTTGTCATACATTCTAACCGTATGTACATACGAGAAAAATGTTACAACAGAAAATGAATAGGACTTATATTATCGTCAACTCGGGATACTAATAAGGTATGTAGAACACTCAGTATGTTAGTGTATGTAGTACCTGTTCTGTATTAATTAAAGTGTACGCAATGTATATAGTGGGAAAAGGTATTATGTAGTTATGTATTGTTGAGCATAGTAATGCTAGTAGAAATTGTGTGTACTGCTGTGTGCCACAAGGTAAACACCTCATACACCACAAGGGATGTTATATAAGGACTTTAAACACAACAATTCCACTCCAGCCACTGTCAGTGGCAGGGTGTGTCCAACAAGTACGTGCCATAACAGGGGATAGTATATGATGATATACTGTAACAGTAGGCATATGTATGGGCGTATAACTAAGAATAACATGTCTAAGGTGGTCCTGCTGTGCAATTATGATTTGCACTGTGGGATATTGTGGCAAAAATGTGAAATGTACAGTATTGTAGGTAGATATGTCTAACATTTTACATAGCATTACTGTTATGTCATGCAAACATCAGGTATGTCTATTGGCATGTACAATACACAATAACAGGATACATATGACTTGTAATCACCAGACAGTGTATCAGCATTATAGCTAATTGAAACGGAAGAGCTAGTCAATTATCCATGCACAAAGGACATGTAATAGCTTTATAGGTTCATAGTTAGGTACTATGCTGTCTGGCCAAGGCCATTCGTAAGCCTAACTACAGTGTTTTCACTTGCGGCACCTCCCTAGGTTAGTGTCATGTGCCTTTGAAAAGCAGAGACATTTGTTTCCTGTGCCTCTGTACAGCAGAGCCATTGCAGTGAACCCTGGTGTACATGTCTGTCTCCCATCCACCCATCGAGGTATCTCTTGAAGAGTGCTAGTGAGGGTCCCTGCCTGATGTACATAGGAATCATGTTCCAAAGCATGGTGAGCGTCCGGGTCAGGAATGTATCCCTCCAGCACGTCCTAGTCATTGTTGCATTTAGGTACATATCCCAGAGCATGTGGCTCTCAGTGGCTTTTGCTTATGTGGAGAATATCCATCAATATTGTTTTGGACATGGGCTTTGTATGTTCAGCAGAGATCACCTCTGAGTATGCGGTATGCAAATGAGAATAGTTGGGGTTTCTGTAGTTGGGCTGCATACGTTATCCTTCGGAGGTCACTATTCCTCTTGGTGTGGTAATGTTGTGGTATTTAAAGGCATTGCTGTTGTCTCGTAAGGTGCATCCCAAATGAGGTGTTGTACCCTTTAATGTGTTTCATAAGTCATGAGTAGAGAGGCACAATGGCTGCCTTTGTTCTGGCTACAAACCCATTAGAGATCAGTGTGGCCATGTAGAAAGATATCCATACCACCTTCACAATATGGTTATCAAAGGAGTAAATGCTATCTACTTGGGTTTTAAGATCCCTTATTATGTCTTATGTACGTAGGGGACTACCACCTATGTGATAGTCCATGGGTGATTGGTGTAATCCAAAGGGGATGTCTATGCACCTTGTGGCATGCAGCTTGAGGCCATGTTATTGACACCAGGTATCCGTCACAGTGATACCCTTATGGAGGGTGTCTGTATCAGCTGGAGAATCAGTCATAGCCCCTAGTTTGCAGTCATCTGCAAACCTATTCAGGGTAAGTCCTCCTGTGCTAGCCTGTACCTTGGAGACGCATATACCGAACATGAGGGGCCCTATGATCAAGGTCTGGGGGACACCAATTGTAACTGATTTACAGTCTGAAATAGGGTATGCTACCCTCACTGTGTGGGTTCTGTCAGTGAGCCACTTTGCATAACATCTCATGATGTAGGGGTTAATGTGCAGGTGGATGTGTATGTTGACAATACCAGAATTGGGAAGGTTGTTGAAAGCCTTTGAGAGGTCAAGGTAGGCTGTGTGGACCTCCTTAACCTCACCTACTGTCTTGGTAACTGTCTCAAAGGAGTCCACCAGGTTTAGGAGGCATGGTCTGGCCCAAACAAATCCAAACTGGGTGGGATCAAAGGTTTAGAGGTCACCAATGTCGCTGTGAATGAGATCCACGATGATGTGCTCCATAACCTTGCAGAACAGTCTAGTCAGGCATATAGGGCAAGAGTTCCACTGGTCCATTGTGGTGCCACCTTTGTGGAGTGTGATAACTGTTGCTGTGTGCCATTCAGGGGCAACAATGCCTGAGCAAGGGTATTAGTGAATATGGTATCCAAGTGGGGAGCCATTTCATTCTGAAGTTCGTGGAAATCACAGCCTGGGATGTTGTATGGTCACATGGATGCTGTGTTCCTGGCTTTAGAGAGAGCAGCTTTGAACTGCATAGTTGTGATTGCAGGGACTCTGCATCATTCCTGTATAGATATGGGCCCTTTAGGGTGTGAGAGGGGTGTAAAGTTAGCACTGAACCTATCTGCCAGGATGTTGCCAATATCAATCTGTTCTGTAATGTTCATGCCTTACTACTGTATGTCAGAGCAGATGTGGGTATCGCCATCGAGGGTAGTGACATACCTCTAGAATGCTTTGTGGTAGTCCTTGGAATTAGTTGTGGTAATGTTTACGTAGCTAGCTTTGGAGGATGTGATAAGGGATCTCAGATTCTTACTGAGGCTGACCAGGGAGCTCCTCCACTCATGGGATTGTACTCTACTTTGCAACAGTCTCCTCCTTCTGTTGTACATTATGTCCAAGGCAGTGGACCACCAGAGTGGCATCCGTTTTCTGGTGGGTACCGTCATGGCTCTGTTTGGGATAGCATGATCCATGCAGTCCTGTAAGTGCTAATTAAGTGCAGTTGTGTATGATTCAGCAGTTGTAACTGTATTGTCCATCTGCACGGGTGTCATGACGTTTACTACTGCTGTCATAAGAAGCCAGAAGTTGGCTTTGCAGAAATATTGTAATGTGTTTTCCGTAAAGGGTGTGGTGCCAGGATGTGGATAACAAAGGTGATTAGCGTAAGTTCGGATATGACCAACGAGGAGATAACCCCAGATGTGGAACACCAGTCACACATGTTGGTAATGACCAGGTCTAGGATATTGTTGGCCCTGGTGGTGGTGTGGATAGGTTGATCCAGGCGATTGGAGGTTATGAATCCCAAAAAGCGTTGGCCTAATGTGTCAGTACATGAGTAGGTATCCCAGTTAATGGTGGGGTAGTGTCAGTGTCATATCAGCAGTGCTTGTTTGAACCCTACTTTCCAGTACACCAAGAAGTGAGGACCTTTAACCGTGGGGTATGGTGTGGGATCTGTAGCAAGCAACAATTTGTATAGCAGTTATGGCCAGAGTTAGTTGCACTTGGATTACCTCTGATGCATTGTGCTAAGCAACCATCCTGGACTTGTGGATATCCTTGGGAAATATGGACACACCTCCGCCGTGGGTGTTCTGGTCCTGGTTACATGACTGAAAGGTGTGGTATGAGTAATAGCCTGGTAGTGTAGGGGTGCTCTCAGAAGCCTAGAAGCAGGTCCCAGTTACTGCATGGATATCGAAGTGGTCCATTACAAGGAGTGCCTCGGGTGAGTGCTTTTGAGATGAACACGTCAAGCATTGAGTAGCATTACCCTCAGGTTTTGCTTGCCTGTTCCTATTATGGTGGTGAATATGTTATTTGAACCGTGCCTAAAACAGGCACTATAGGAGCAGCAAGACCCTTAGCCATTATCCATAATCCCAGGGCTGACAGATGCAGGCCATCTGTGCCAAAGCATCGTGTTCTGTCGACCATGTCATTCAAAGCAGACTGATACTGGATACCCTTGAAATGACACCAGAAGCATAGCCAATTGTTGAAGTAAATCATTTTGTCCTTGTACTGCATTATCAGTCTGGACAATGGCCAAATGCTACTCAGGGCTAGGGCGATACCTGCCTGGGCTACAAGATTGGAGAGCTATTCCATGTCTCTTTACATGCAGTCCAGGAAGGTACATCTCAGGACATTCACACTAACATGGAAAATGACACAGTCATATTGTACCTGTTGAGGAGTGACCTGAGTGCATAGGTTATGATGCAGATCCTGTTACCTGACAGGCAGCTGACAGTAACTATCACCTTGTGTAGCCTGCTGAGTGGGACATCAGTGTGACCACCTATAGAGTCACCTATGACTAGTGTGTTGGGTATGTTATATCACCCTATTGGCTGTGGTTGATGGGCACACTGAGTCTGCGGGCTATAAATAATTGGTGTTGTGTTGGGGGATGGGGCTACCTGCATTTCTGCTTTGGAGTTCTCTGTTGCCTAGACAGAGTGGTATTGAGAGGCTCTGCAAATGTTGTAGTCTTACTATGTTTGGCCTGTGGTGGTGGAGATCTAGTGAGACTATGTGATGAGTCGGGTGTGGTGCAAATGTTTAACATCCTCACATGATTGTCACGTTCAGTCTGGGTTGGAGAGAGCTTTACCTCCAGCATGGCTAGATATGTGCATCTCCCACAGGTTGTAGTGTTGTATGTTAGGAGGGGAGTATTGACTGTGTACATGAGACAATTTCTATATTGCCTCATGATGCCCATATTCATCATACAGACAGGCGATAACACTGGGAATTGACACTTGGACATGCCTGAATATTTAACTATTTCCCACTAGATAATTGATGAAAGTGTGTACAAGAGCTGTTTTACTCTAAGTAAGTGGGAAATGTAAGTACAAACAGTGTTTACCTGTAGGTAATGAGGAGGACTGAGTGCTATAGTAATTAGTAGCTCATGTAGTGTTTACATGTTCTGAACAAGTGCTGAGCATGAATAAGTAATACAGATAGGGTGTCGGATAACATAAACACACTGTCCCCCAACAGGTACACGATCATATATACATGTACACTACAGAGCCCCTGTAACCATAACTATGATGGTACAAGGTGCACTCAGACTGCATGGGACCTGTCCACATCCTGGTTGTATCATACAGATATGGCAAAACAGTTTGCTCTACACATACACATCATGTAAAACAACTTCATGTCAGTCTGTGAAAACACTGAATGGTGCACACCAACAGTTATCAGAACCCACAAAGTGGAGACACCACTCATAATGGGAGGCACTGCACTACTACCCTGCTGAGTCTGGTCTGAAAGTCCATAAACCTTAATCAACATATATGTTGTTAGCAGGACAGATGTAGATGACAGTATGGATGATTTCACACTGCATATCATACCTGTGACAGGTCATAGGACATCATCACCCATACTGTGTTCCACCTACACTCAGTGTACTAGATGTACCTTTGTATGTCTCAGGAGTGTTCTGTCAGTGGACTGTTGACAGAACCAACACTACAAAAGGTGTCTGAGTAATATGTGCATATCACACCACTGGCAGCTACAGCAAAACAGGGTTAATTCATTGTACTCCCCCCTCATTGTAGCCCATACCACACAGACAAATGGGAGGCATCTGCCTATGTAAGTATGTGAATGGCTATGTCCTAGGAGCAGTAGCTAAGTCAGTGTTGTGGACAACATACAGAAGGAGCTTTGTGGGTGAGGTGTGTGACATATGTGCACAATCTGACAGCTGCATATTGCATTGTCACTGCTAGGTTAATAACCCTGTACCCATGAACTACCACCTAGGCAGCGGTCAACATAATGGACACTGTGTGTAAGGGATGTTGCTGTGCAGTTTACCTCCCTGAGCTAGTGACATCACCAAGCCTATTAGGTAGTCATAAGAGGCAACCCTAGTCATGACAGGGTGCCATCCATGAACATGGAGATCATTGTACAGCCATACTCATCACTCAAGTGACCAATATCAGATCACATATCACCTTTAAGGGGTATTGGCCATGTTTGGATGGGCAACACCAGCCTTCTCAATCCTCATCTCCACTATGTAGCATGATGCCTACCCTGCATAAAGACATGTCCAACACTGTGATGTTGGACATGCTACATGTATATATCCTGATCTGAAATACATACATCATGGACATCCACCTCCCTAGTACAAGGATCGCTACATGCTGGACAGATCCTTGTACCATATACATTACATACTCCTGCCATACTATGCAACCCTGTCCAGCAAAGCTGCACATTTCACCTCTGTCAGACATGGTGTGATGACCGCATAGTAAATGTATCATTAACCATGTGGATCAGTTATGTGGCACTGCTTCACCTGGCGCCAGAAACACGGCTGCCGGCTACAGCTTGGTAACCTTACATCCTAGGCTCATACATGGCCCAGGGCATACAGACTACTAGATGACCTTAGCCGTACATGCTATAGTTTATAACCATCCCTGCAAATACCATCAGGCTAGCCAGTGTCCCATGTGAATCACATGTGCAACACAGGCGATACGTGGCAGGATGTTGAACTGCTGTACAGTGCCGTGTAGATGTATATGGCAAAACACATGCATGTAAAGGCTTCCATATGCATGTCTGCATTGTCACAGGTCATGTCCATTAAGGCAGTGTATGTGTTTATATGTGACATATACACAGCATCAAGGTCGACAGCATTAATGTGGACACATCCAGGCATGTGCTGATAGGTAAGAACACCAGTACAGGCAAACAGACATGCCCACATCAAGACAGCATCCACATGGAGTATGAGCAATGTAATCAGGTGACACACATATATGGTGATAATATCCAATCCCCATTGGGTGTCACATGTGTGTGACACAAACATGTCAGTGGTGTCAGTGTCATGCAGATTTACAAAGACAACTGTTTATATGTAATAAATGTGATACACATGTATGTGCAGCTGTATCTTTATTTTTTTATTTTATTTTACATTTGTTGTCCGGGCTAGTCTAGCTGGATATATGTCCATTTTCAGTAGAGGCCCAGGGAGAAAAGCTCCACACAATACAAATCAAAATTCACATTTACAGAAGTACATATTTAGAATGCAAATACATTATATTGTAAAGATAAGAGAAGTAAATAAGAGGTTGCAAATTTATAAAGTACATAAAGAAGGTTACATATATTTGAAAAAACTTAGTAGAGTTAATAAGAAGTTATATTTAATTGTTGGTAAAGAATACTAGTTAAGAAAAGAGAAGAAAAACAATAGTGTAGATGTAGATAAGAAAAGAAGATAAAGGAAAATGAAATGGAGTAGCAGTCAGGTAATAAATCTAGAAATAATATGTGTTACTTTTTAATGAATCCAGTAATAGCTGGCACTATGATGGAGAGGAAGCATAGTAGTATTTAATATGAAATAGTTTGAGAGAATAGAAGCATAATAAGTTGTAAAGATGAAATATTTTCAGAGATGAGACGGTTGGATGATTAAGGTAATAATAGATAAGTTGGTCAGTCAGGTTTAGAACAGGGGCACATCCAATGTGTTTTCAGGAAGAGGTTAAGTTTATTTTTAAACAGAGTAGTAGAGGGAAGTGCAGTAAGTTCCGAGGGATGTAGGTTCCAGGTTTTTCCAATAGAATTAGAAAATAGAGAGTCTCCAGCTCTATTATTTGATTTATTGATGTATACAAGAAATTTTTGTGATGATCTAAGGGACTTAAGGTTATCATAGGGGTGAATAAGGTTAGATAGGATGGGTGTTTTGGTAGGCTGATAAAGTATTTTGTGGACAATGGCCAGTTGATTATGTTTTAGCTGTTGCTGAAATTCAAGCCACCCAAGATGCTTTAGATTAATACAGTGATGTGTTCTATATGGGTTACCTGTGGCAAATCTGGCTATGCTATTATAGGAGTTTTCTAGTTTCTTAAGGTTATTTTTGACAGATTGGTAAATATGGGTGAGGCATAAAAAAGGGTAGAGATTAAATGGGTGTAGACAATGGTTATTCTTGTTGCAGGAGTGAGGAAGGATTTAATCCTATATAGAGAGACTATTTTTTTATTTGTAGTTTTTAGAATGTTGTTGATATGGGCATCAAAGTTTAGGTTATTATCTATGGTGATACCTAGTAGTCTGGTCGTTAGATCTTGGGATATAAGTGTACCATCATAGGATGATACAGTGAAGTCTATTGGGGGAGATTTACTGGTAGGTGTAAAAAGGAGAAGTTTAGTTTTTTTAGGGTTTAATAGGAGACAGCATTTTGTAAACTGCAGTTCTACAGAGTTGAATATGTTTTGAGATATGGAGTGAAGTTCTGATGCAGTTGTGGCTGAGCATATAAGTGTGGAGTCATCTGCATATTGGAGACATGTAGCTTAGGGAACTACTAAGTGAAGGTCATTGATGAATATAGAGAACAGGAGAGGGCCTAGTATGGAGCCTTGAGGAACACCAATATTAACAGGTAGCTGGGTAGAAAGAGCATTGTTCCAGAGTACTGCTTGATGTCTATTATTTAAGTAGAAATGGAACCATTTTATAGCTAGTGGGTCAAGAGACAGAGATTTGAGAATGTTTATGAGTATAGTGTGATTTACCATGTCGAAAGCCTTGGATAGGTCTATGAATAGTGCAGAGGAGAGCATGTTAAGATTTCTGTTGTTATTGATGGTGTCAATAAAGGAAAGGAGGGCAGTAGTTGTGCTATGGGAAGGTCGGAACCCATGTTGGGTGTTGGAAAGCAGGTTATTATGGAGAAGGTGGTCTAGCAATTGCCTATGGATATATCTTTCCATGATCTTAGATAGAGGAAAAAGTAGGGCTATGAGTCGATAGTTGGAGAGTTCAGTGGAGTCTCCTCCTTTATGAAGGGGAATAATATGAGAGACTTTCCAAAGTTTGGGAATATATCCTTCAGTGATGGTTCTATTGATGAGGATGGAGATTGGGTAAGCAATAGATTTGGCTTCTATCTGTAGGTATTCTGAAGGTAGTTGGTCTACAGAAAGAGTACATGGTTTCAGTTTTTGGATAAGGGTGAGAATAAATGATGTGGGGACAGGTTGGAAGAGAAAAGGAGGAGGTGGGTTAGAGTCAGATTTAGATGTTGTTATGTTTTGAGGAGAGAGCTGACAGTCAAGAGTTTGAATTGCTTTGGTAAAAAAGGTGTTAAAGGCATTAGTAGTTTGTTTAGGATTGTCATAGGTTTATAGGTTTATAGGTTAGTACTAAGCTAACTGCCCTTGCGAGCCATTTTAAGCCTAGCCAATTATCCCTTATGAGACTCAAACCCTGCACCTTGTTCTTGCAAGGCAAACACCTTAACCATTAGGCCACCCTCACTTTACAATATTAGGCCATTAGGTCATTGTCAGTGCCTTGTGGGTTAGGTGTGATAGATTGACTTGGATGTAATAATTGATTAATACTCGACCAGAACGTTTGAGGTTTATTATGGTGGGTCTGCAGAAATTGTAAATAATAGTTTTTTTATCAAATACTATGGCTTTTTTTGTTTCATTTCTCAGTTGTTTGTAGTTTTGGATGTCAGTATGTTTTTTAGTTAAGCATGACGTATTCCAGTATTTATTTCTGAGATGGATTTTTTGTTTGGTTTCCCTGGTAAGCCATGGAGTAGATTTAGTTCTTATCCTAATAGAGCGGGTAGGAGCATGACGGTTGAGTATGTTTAGGAAATTAGTATTAAAGTAATCAACAGCTTCATCAAGAGAAAGGTGTTTTAAGGGGGAACAATTGCATGCCTTAAGTTCACTAAGGAATAGATCTGAGTTGAATTTTTTCTTGGTTCCAATTACCCTATATATGGGTTGAGTGGGTGGATTGGTTTTGAGCCTGATAATGTAGGTTAATGAGTGGTTGCTTATATTGTCAGGGAGAGTTCCAGCTACATAAGTCTGGGGTTGATTATTAATGAGTATCCAATCTAAGGTGCTTTCTTTCTTGCTATTTTTGTTTATTCTAGTAGGGGAGGTAATAGTTTGGGTGAACCCATAGAGATTGATATGGCTAGTGAGGCAGTTTTTATTGCAAGAATTCCAATCTATGTTAAAATTGCCTAGGATTATGGTTTCTTGGGGAAGGTTTAGAGATAACCAACAAAGCATGTTTTCTATGGTAGTGATGTTATTACCTGATGGAACATAGATGCAAATAATATAGATTGATTTAAATGGGTTTAGCTGAAACTTGGTAATAAGTATTTCAGCATTAGAGTCTTGAAAAGGTTTTTGGTTAAAGATGGTTATTTGAAAATCAGATTTGAATAGAACAGCTACTCCACCACCTTACTTGGTTACACGGTCAAAACGTATGATGTTGTAATCAGGTGGTAAAATTTCATTGTCTTTTGTTACTGGTTTTAACCAAGTTTCTGTAAGACATATAATATCAAATGAGTAGAGTTCCAGGAGAGCATGGAGTTGTGTTATTTTATTAGTAATGCTACGTGTATTGAGGTGGGCTATTAAGAGTGAGTTTGGAGGTTTTTTTAAATGGGTATATGTCCGAGGGGTTTGGGTTATTGAGTTGAGTGGTATTGGAGGTGTTTGGGCAAGGGTTTGGGTGAATGTATCCATCTTTTAGGGAGTGGAGTAGTATTAGATATTGATCATTAGTAAATTTTCGGAGAAAAAATGGATACCTTCTGGAGTTAGGGAAATTATATCTAATGTGTGCTGTCCTATGGCATTTAGGTAATAGATAGTTCAGTATGGATGTAACATTGAAATGGTGAGTGTGAGAGGGTAGTGAAGAAGAGGCAGATTGTTTAGTAGGGTATAATAAGTTTGTGTATACAGGGTGCTCATAGGAGGTTAATAGGTAGATAAGAGTTAATGGAGGTAGAAGTGTGAGTATGAGTAACATTTGTAGGTAAATTAAGGTGTAGGTTTATACATAGACATGGTAGATATAAATTATATTTATAGGTACAGTGGTAAAAGCTGGTGTGGTCAGGAAAGGTAAAGAGAGAGATGGGAGAGATAGGAACTGGTTGAGAAAAAGGCGGGAAAATAGGGGTGATTATGAGATAGAGGTGTGATTGTGATAGGTGAAATTGAGAGCGGGTGTGGTTTGATAGGTATAAGTTTAGGACCACTGGGGGTGGGTTGGATTTGGGGGTAGGGTAGGTGCATCTCTGAGATACTGTGACCTGTATCCATCATTATGTCTTCCAGATATGCCACAAGCAAGGCTCCCAGCCTATACCCGCTTGGAGGATGAGGCCCTTATACCTTACCTCCAACACAACTATGATGTCCTATTTAGTAATGTGCCACAGGATGAACAGCAGTGGGCTGACCTGTGGCAGGAACTTCGCAGGAGGCTTAATGATGTGGGTGGCCATAACCGCACATACCAGCAGGTGCGCAGACACTGCACAGACCTGATCAGACATGCAAAACAGCGTGCAAATGCAATCGCCAGGGAACAAGGTGCAACAGGTGGTGGGCCACCAACCCAGCCCCCAATCATACGTACTGAGGAGCTACTGGCCAACCTGGGGACACCGTCAGAACAGCATCCACAAACCTTAGCTGACATCGTGGAGGTGGGTGTCTCTCAACCACCGAGCCTGGAGTTGCCTGGCAAGTCACTACTGCACATATAACTATTATATCCCATATAGTTGCATGCATCACTGTACAATATGTAATGTAACATCATATGCAAGGCATGTAGACACACATGCCACATACTATAGTATGCTACTCTTTGCATGCACACATGTGCATACTCCATAGTATATCTTATTGTACTGGCGAATATGTTAACATGCACATTGCACCCTGTAGCTGTCATACAGGCATGGATAATGATCATACTGCTGTGTCACCCCTGTATAGGTACCTCTGATGTTCCGCTAAGACAGCAGGCCACTGCATGTGAGACAGTTATAAGTATCAGGCATGTTAATGCACAGATATATTCACCATGTAGCCAGTTAACACATGTACACATAATGTATGGTTGGGTCACAATATACAGGTCGCATCTGCAATCCATAACACTGGCTACCCATGTGCAATACTTACAAACTAAGTGAAACACCAACATGAAACCTTAGAAACTGTCATTGCTAGATGTGTGGAAAGCTGTGCATACAATGGTGGAGGTGTTGTTCAATGTAGGAACATGTACTACACATCAGAACTACACATGTGGGGTACACAAACAGTACTACACAGTGAGCTGGAGTATGGGCAGCCCACAGGATTCACCATTGTGGATTATGCCCCTGCTATGAGTGCACACATTGTGATGTGCCATCTGACATGTCCATGACATGTATTGGGCCGGCTGCAACATTGTCTCACTATCCCATAAAACATACCCCACATACCAAACATACAACCCTTTGTCTGCATAACCCTGTGGACAGTGGAGTATATGATATCTATGCATGTATGTCATATGGGACAACACAGACATGTGAGATAGATGGCCATCACAACAGTTTGGCCAACACATGTTCACACATGGCCATGGAGGACGGCCAGAGCATGTAGCAACACACAGTAGATGTGATGTGTTTGTGTGTACACTCTGTTATACATTGGCTACACATGGTCCAACTATAGCCTTTGTTGAATGATTATATTGCAGATGTGGAACACTGGACATCCTACAAGCCTGTGCACAGCTTGTGGAGGCATAACTTCATTCGACCACATAAGATGTGTTGAACATCCTGACTGTGTCACAGCATGACAGTAGTCACCTGTACAGCATCCACATACATACACAGACAACCACATCAGGCCACAGATACAGTAAATTTCCCTTGCTGCTGTTGGACATGACAGTCAGCCGTGCACCTTGTGTGTGTGGTACACAAATGTTATGAGGAACATGGTGTATTGACAAGTCTGCCATGTGTGGACATGGTTGCCATGTGGCTAAAATATGTTTGCAGATGTGCAGGGGTGTCATCTGTATGTCCTTCAGTGACCTGTGTCACACATTCCGCATCATGGTCTAGTATGTATACACCTCAGCGATGTGTGTCACAATCCACAGTATATATGTATTGTGTATGCACACAGTCATGGCTATGCACTGTGTCTGTAATTCACACTGTATAGCAATAGAGGTGTCTCATGATTCCATGCAATGGCACTGTGTCTGTACCTCACACTGTATAGCAATATAGATGCCTCATAATACCCTTCAATGGTCATGCACATCTGCTAAATGTGCATTTTATCTATAGGGCAGACAGACAACACTGCAATGTGACATCAGTATCCCACTGTATATGTGATAGGACACCATTGTGTTAAACATGTATGCATGTCAATGCACATGTCAGCAGATTACATGTCATACTACATGTTAATGTCAAGGTCATATGGCACACGTCAGCCATGTGTACTGTTAACCTGTGCTGGTCCACATGATGTAACTCAGGGATGCATGCTTACTACCATGATTGTGTGAAATGCATGGCTTCTGCTATGACACATGCTTGCTGTTGTGTACAACCCAGGGATGTATGATAACTACCACTATTATTGTCTGAGCTGCATGCCGTCTGCTGTATCACATGCATGTTGCATGCCTTCTGTCAAATCACATGCAAGGTGTGTGTGTGTGTGTGTGTGTGTGTGTGTGTGTGTGTGTGTGTCATGTGTGTGTGTCTGTATTGTAATGTAGAGTCTTTGTTTGCCTTCACAGATGATGTAGGTGCGTTGCTGTCCTGCGGTCCATCTGATGTTAGTGCCCCCACAGACTCTAGCAGTGATGGTGAACATATGCTTGAGGCACACGCAGGGTTGTCAGAGGCTGAATCGGTGCCATTGGTTGCCATTCCACCTATATCCCCTTCATCCCCGAACACAGATCTCATGCCAACACATACCCCATCACCAGCGGCCATAGAGGAAGGACAGTTAGTATGAGTTAGCTTGGGACAGGAAAGTGTGGTGGCCACGGAAGGTGTGTATTCACACCATGGTGTCAGGAAATGACTGGAGATTGGCCACACAGGCATGTGGCCAGTGCTGCTCATAGGAGGACCTCTGGCCGACATGTCCCTGCAGGACAGAGCGCAGCAGCTGCTGTCACCAGATGCATGTTTCAAGCTGTAATGGTGTCACAGGCATATGCTGAAAGGCAGAACAGAGAAGGGCAGAGGCTTCAGAGAGCTGCTATCCATTCTTTAAATGACAACATCCAGGCATTGGAAAATGCTCAACAGCAGATTGCTGAGGTTTTGGACAGACGATTGGGTGAAATGGTTGGAATCCTTGACCGTGGCATGACAATCTGCGAGCGTGAGCTGTCTGTGCTGGAACATCTGGTAAGAGTGAGGTGTAGGGCACATGGACGTAGGCCAGCTACATCACCTGGTGCAGGTCTATGTGAAAGAGCTACCTCACATGCCCACTCCCATAGTGCCGGTAGCAGCAGCAGTGCAGTGGTGCTGCGCTGTTCACACAAGGACACAGCAGGCCATGTGCACATGGACCTGGACAGTCCCAATGGGGACACGGTTCCAGTGGACATGTGTCATCGGACAGTACCCAATCTGCACCTCTGCCTGGTAGTGCCTGTGCAACCCTGGCAGGCACAGGTCACGTGGCAGTAGCCGGACACCGTAAGCTGTAAAACTTGGTCTGTACATTCTGGAGCTGTCAGTAATACCCCTGTGTAGGCCAGACACATGGCAGAGCTGTGTGCACACATACATGCACACACCAGAAACATCTGTAGGGCACCGCAACACTCACATACATAACAACCACACATGGCCATTTAGATCTCAGGCCCTAACCCACACACATGATGTCATCCACTGGTGCAGCCTAGGCCCCTGGCAAACATTATCACCCTGGGCATATGATGATTCCTGTGCAGCATCCCTGTCATTCACACCATCAGTGCAGGAACATGCTCATATGGTCTGATGCACAGGGTGAACAGAATAAGGAAATAAGTGTAGATTACAATTGTTGTGTACTGTTGACACACAGCAGACATACCATGTACTACAAATTTAGAATGCATTGTTTTCTGTTCACAGTATGGGTCTTGGTAACAACAGTAACAGCATGTTGGTAATGATGTCCTGCTTCCCTCCTTCAGGTCTAATTGCATGTGCCATTGGGTGCCAGTGTTTGCAGTTTCCCATGTGTAAATGTGGACTACTCACAGGTATGTATGGCAATACCAGCATGATATTCGTAGTTTTAACCTCACTGTTAGAAAGGCTGACATTCCAAAGATGCCTTCACATCTACTGATCCAGGAGCATGGGAGCTGAGTACTAAGCTACAGTGGCTAGAGACGTGACATCCATACCGGGTGACATTACAGGTACAGATACATGGGGTGGGGAGTTTACATAGCGGTCTAGCTGATGACAAGGGCAGAGGCCAGTTGAAAGCTTGAGGCCTCACTGTGTAGCAGTAATACACATTAACATTACAGGATGAGAACACACAACTACACACACACACACACACACCCACACACACACACACACACACGCACACACACACACACACACATACACACAAGGATTCTCACACATGTATTCAGACACACAGCAACACTCCCACACTCACGGGGTCAACGACACTGTAACACAAACACACACTTGATAGTGTTGAGGTGAGGACCCCTGTGTATGTGGTAATCACCATTGCAGTACTGTGCACCCACATGACGCAACACAGAGAATACACATGTACAGGTAGTCAGTGATGCCTAAGATTGAAGGCATCAACAGGGTAGTAGATTGCATCACCTGGAGGGGTTAGGGGTCCTATCTGTTCACTATGGTAACATACATCTTCACTCCATGGACCAGACAGTCATACATACACACACACACACACACACACACACACACACACACACACACACACACACTGTGGAGTCCACAATTGAATGCACCTATGTCATACACATACAGATAACTCACATGTATGTGATACACACCCCACCCCTGCCTATGTCTTGCTTTTTACACTGCATTATGTACAGATCTCTACAACAGTGTACAGGTGTGTGAGTAATAATTGGGATGTATTCCCCACCATACGTGGCATGTATGGACACACAAGCAAACACACATGGCAGTACTGTGAATCAAACACCTGCAATTTTATGATACGTATGACAGACATGCAGCAGTATTGCCCGCATTAAAATGTGTACCGACGCTACCTTTGGCAATTGTGCTGATATATGCACACGGGAGGTCTTAGGTGTTACAGGTGTCAAGTAATTTACAGTCAGTAAAACCCTGACTGCTGTGTAGGTTGTACATCTTCCCCTTCAATTAACAGAAACATAGCTTAGTGTTTGCATATGTTATGGTAGGATGGCTTGTGACACACCTGTGAGCTGTCTTCAGCAAACATCCATCTGCAAAGATGGCCCACCATTTGGTTATGTCCACACATCCATCCATACCTGATGTACATCTTACCGTACTGTCAGTATATCACCATATACAGTTGGCAATGATGGGGCTGCATTGCAACTGCATGTTGTAGTAAGACACACACATGGTAGCTGAATGCACACCACTACATGTACATGTGTGTAGGTCCTACATTCCTGTCATTTAGCCATGTTTGTAGGCATTGCAGTTGGACTGTTGTATGATATGATAGTTGTCATGGGTAACCAGTACAGAGGGAATGTTAACTCAGTCAACATTGATATCACACCTTATGTACTGTTAGCATTCAACAGCCATGGAACTACCTTCCATGCACCTGTTTGCACGAAGGACAGCAACAGCTATGCTATGTACATATGTGGTGTGTGTGTGTGTGTGTGTGTGTGTGTGTGTGTGTGTGTGTGTGTGTGTGTGTGTGTGTGTGGGTGGCATGTACATATCCATGGCAGGTATATCTATGTCATATCCAGACATGAGGGTGTTTACTGGTGTACAGCAACCGTCATCTGTTACTGCTGTATATGACCCAGAGCCCCTGTTATGTGTACAGCCTACCTGGTTATGAACAGTGGTATCATTGCATTGCATAACACATGATGCAACTGTGTCAGTACATGGGTAGTCTACACATTTGAAGTAGAGCTAGGTACAGTCCACTGGTCATGGGTTACATGGTGTTGTACTAATATATGTTCTACCACATGTATGGATGTGTGTTGCTGGTCCAAGGACATGGTGATGTCTGAGGGCTACATCCTAGAATGTGGCTTTTGACACTGTGATCGGCACCTGACACATCTGTGATGCCTTTTGAGGGTGTACTGGTTAGTACATGTGAGTGGCCTTCATGTACGTGGGGACATCACCACCTGGAGTGGTCCGTAATAGTATTATGGCCCACATGTTTGTATCCGAGGTATACGGTGGTAGTGCTATTGTGCACAACTGAGCCTTCAGCCAGGTGTTCCTCACTGCACAGATGTCAGTATTCCCCATTGTTGGATCTACATTGGGCAGCTGTAATTACGAACGCTACACATCTAGCACTGTTTAGTATACGCATACAATGCAGTTGTCCTCTAGGTGTCAGGGTGTTAACCTGGTCTCAGGACATTCTTTTATGAATGCCACTATGTGGGCGAAGTAGCCACTCCTGGCAGGACATCACTACGGGTGGTATTAGTGTGCCAGGATTAGATTGGTACATCTAAGGTGACGGACAGCAGCAGATATATGTAGTGCAGCCTTCCTGCTAACAATGACAAATATTGACATTGGAGTCCAGTACAATGTGTTGTTCATGTCTAACTGTAATAGCATGGCCACTGTGCCCTTCCATGTTTAGAATCAGAGTGCATACAAAACAGCCCTGTTCTACTAAGTGTGTGAGCATGCCCAGTATAATGTTGTGTAGATGGACACATAGTGCATTCCAAAAGGCCATGTGCTGCTAAGTGTGTGAGCATGCCCAGTGACACCTTGTGTCGGTTATGTGCCTCTATGTGTATGGGCATGGCCATTGTAACCCTATATAGCACTAGTAGTCGTCCACTTCAGGATGTATTCCTACATTGAACACACTGGTTCGCAGGTATGTACATCGTAAATGCCAGCATCCATGCTGATGTCCGCATTCCTAGAAGGTCATATTGACAGT
This sequence comes from Protopterus annectens, assembly GCF_019279795.1. Classification (NCBI taxonomy): domain Eukaryota; kingdom Metazoa; phylum Chordata; order Ceratodontiformes; family Protopteridae; genus Protopterus; species Protopterus annectens. The sequence goes on along the minus strand of NC_056746.1, from coordinate 1,407,641,554 downwards.
CTTGAAAGGTGTAGTGTCTGTGGTGCAGCTCGTATCTATGTAGTATTGTAATAGTGGCCCGTAGATAGGCAGTTGTCCTGATCACACCACTGGTGTGCGTGTTTGTCTCCGTCTGCCTGGGGACAGAAATATGCTTTTAGACTGCTCACACTCCATACAATCCCTATCACCATCTTTTCCATTGCTGATGATGTCACCCACCTGGAAGTACACCTCTGGGAGTGCTGTGTCCCAGTAATCTCGGTAGCGCATTCTGTAACTGTGTAATGGTATAGTGTGATAAGCTAGTTAGGCCTGTGTTCTACTCCCAGCCATGCCAACTGTGTGTGTGTGCCTTTGACTGCGTGGGGACAGAAATATGCTTTTAATCTGCTCACACTCAATACAATCCATATCGCCATCTTTTCCATTGCTGACGATGTCACCCACCTAGAAGTACACCTCTGGGAATGCTGTGTCCTAGTAATCTTGGTAGCGTGTTCTGTAACTGCATAATGCTGTAGTGTGATAAGATAGTTAGGTCTGTGTTCTAATCCCAGCCATGCCAACTGTGTGTGTGTCTCTCTCTCTGCCTGGGGGCAGAAATAAGCTTTTAGACTGCTCACACTCCATACAATCCCTATCGCCACCTTTTCCATTGCTGATGATGTCAACCACCTAGAAGTACACCTCTGGGAGTGCTGTGTCCCAGTAATCTTGGTAGCGCGTTCTGTAACTGTGTACTGCTGTAGTGTGATAAAGTAGTTAGGTCTTTGTTCTAATCCCAGCCATGCAATCTGTGCGTGTGTGTGCCTTTGTCTGCGTGGGGACAGAAATATTCTTTTAATCTGCTCACACTCAATACAATCCATATCGCCATCTTTTCCATTGCTGACGATGTCACCCACCTAGAAGTACACCTCTGGGAATGCTGTGTCCTAGTAATCTTGGTAGCATGTTCTGTAACTGCATAATGCTGTAGTGTGATAAGATAGTTAGGTCTGTGTTCTAATCCCAGCCATGCCAACTGTGTGTGTCTCTCTCTCTCTCTGCCTGGGGGCAGAAATAAGCTTTTAGACTGCTCACACTCCATACAATCCCTATCGCCATATTTTCCATTGCTGATGATGTCAACCACCTAGAAGTACACCTCTGGGAGTGCTGTGTCCCAATAATCTTGGTAGCGCGCTCTGTAACTGTGTACTGCTGTAATGTGATAAGGTAGTTAGGTCTTTGTTCTAATCCCAGCCATGCAATCTGTGTGTGTCTCCATCTGCCTGGGGACAGAAATATGCTTTGAGACTGCTCACACTCCATACAGTCCCTATCACAGTCTTTTCCATTGCTGATGATGTCACCCACCTAGAAGTATGCCTCTGGTAGTGCTGTATCCCAGTAATCTTGGTAGCACATTCAGTAACTGCGTGATGCTGTAGTGTGAAAAGGTAGTAAAGTCTGTGTTCTAATCTCAGCCGTGCCAACTGTGTGTGTGTTTGTGTGTCTTCATCTGCCTGGGGACAGAAATATGCTTTTAGACTGCTCACACTCCATACAATCCCTATCGCCATCTGTTCCATTGCTGATGATGTCACCCACCTAGAAGTACACCTCTGGGAGTGTTGTGTCCCAGTAATCTTGGTAGCATGTTCTGTAACTGCGTAATGCTGTAGAGTGATATAATAGACAGGTAGGTGTTCTATTTCAAGGCATGACAGGTGTGTGTTTTTGGTAGTCATATCCTATGTGTTGGTATCTGTGAGTGGCTAGCTCAAGGATGTGTTGAGGAGCATGTTTTGTTGTTTTCCTGTATAGTATCCATAAATATCAAAAGGGAAAAGGGGGGAAGAAAATTCCAAAAAGGGGGGGTAGAACCCCTTTTCCCCCTTTTTTTTTTGTTTGGGGCACAAACCCCTTTTTTTAAAATTTCCCCTTTTTTTTTTTTTTTTTTTTTTTTTTTCCTTTTTTTTGTGGGTTTTTTTTTTTTTTGGGGTGTTTGTTTGTTTTTTTTTTTTTTAAAAAAAATTAAAAAATAAATAATTTTTTTTTTAAAAAAAATAAAAATTATTAAAAATTTAAATTTTTAAAAAATTTTTTTTTTTCTTTCAAAAATTTTTTTTGGGGAAAAAAACAAAAAAAGGGGGGGTTTTTTTTTTTAAAAAAAAAGGGTTTTCGGGTTTTTGGTTTTTAAAGGGTTTTTTTTTTAAAAAAAAGGGGGAGAATTTTTTTTTGGGGGGGGGGGGGGGCCCCAAAAAAATTTGGGGTTTTTTTTTAAAAAAGGGGGTTTTTTTTTGGGGGGGGGGCCGGGGGCCCCCGGGGGGAAAAAAAAAATTTTTTTTCCCCCCCGGGGTTTTAAAAGGGGAAATTTTTCCCCTTTTTAAAAACCCCTTTGGGGGGGAAAACCCCCCAAAAAATTTTTTTTCCCCGGAAAGGGGGGGAAAAGGGGGGTTAAGGGGGGGGGGAAAAAATTTTTTTTACCAAAAAAAAAGGGGGGGAAAATTTTCCAAAAGGGGGGAAAAAACCCCCCCCAATTTTTCCCCGGGAAAGGTTTTTTAAAAAAAATCCCCAAAAAAAAAGGGGAAAAGGGGTTTTCCCCCCCCGGGGTTGGGGGTTTAAAAATTTTTAAAAAAATTTTTTTAAAAGGGGGAAAATTTGGGGGGGTTTTTGGGGGGTTTTTTTTTTTAAAAAAAAAAAAAAATTTTAAAATTTTTCCCCCCAAAAAAACAAAAAAACCCCCCAAAAAAAATTTGGGGTTTTAAACCTTTGGGAAAAAAATTTTTTGGGGAAACTTCCCTTTTTTGGGGGGGTTTCCCCCCATGTTAAAAAAAATTTTTTTTTTTTAAAAAAATTTTTTAAAAAAAATTTTTCCCCTTTGGGGGCCCCCAAAAATTCCCCCCAAAAAACCCCCCCAAAACCGGGGGGGCCCCCAAAAAAAAAATTTCCCAAAAAAGGGGGGAAAGGGGTTTTTTTTTTGGGGGGGAAAAAAAAGGGAACCCGGGGGGAAGGGTTTCCCCCAAAAGGGCAACCCCCCAAAAAAAAAGGGGGCCGGGAAAAAAAAAAACCCCCCAAAAAAAAAAAAAACCAAATGGGGGAAATTAAATTTTTGGTTTTTGGCCGGAGGGGCCCCAAACCCGGGGGGGGGAAAAACCCCCCCCAAAATTTTTTAAATTTTTAAAATGTCCCCCCAGGGGGCCCCCAAAACCCGGGGCCCCCCCCAAAAACCTTTTTAAAAAAAAATTTTTTTTAAGGGGCCCCCCCGGGGGCCCCCCCCGGGGGGGGTTTTTTTCCCGGGCCCCCCCCCCCCAAACTGGGGAAAATTAAATTTTTTTTTTTTTTTGGCCCCGGGGCCCCCCCCCCCCCTTTCCCCAAAAAGGGGGGGAAAAAAATTTTTTTAACGGAAAAAACCCGGGAAAAAAAAAAAAAAAAAAATTGGGGTTTTAAAAAAAGGGGGGTTTTTTTTAAACCCGGGGGGAAAAAATTTTAAAAAAATTTTTTTAAAAAACCCAAAGTTGGGGGCCCCAGGAAAAATTGGGGGGAAACCCCCCCAAAAAAAAAAAAAAAAGGCCGGGGGGAAAAGGGGGGGGGATAAACAAAAAGGGGAAAAAAAACCCGGTTGGGGGAAAAAAAAATTTTTTCCCAAAATTTTCCCGTTAAAAAGTAAAAGGGAAAAAAAAAACCCCCCCCCCCCAAAAATTTTGGGCCCCGGGGGGAAAAAAAATTTCCCCCCAAAAAAACCCTCAAACCCCCCCGGGGGAAACCGGCCCCCTTTTTTTTTAAAAAAAAAAATTTTAATTTGGGGGGGAAAAAAGGGTTTTCCCAAAATTTTAAAAAAGGGGGGGTTTTTGGGGGTCCTAACCCCCCCAAAAAAAGGGGGTTTGGCCCCCCCCAAAAGCCAAAAAAGGGGGGGGGGAAAAAAAATTTTTTTTTCTTTTTTAAAAAAAAAAAAACCCCAAGCGGGGGGGGTTTTTAAAAAAAAAATTTTTTTTGGGGGGCCCCCAAAATTGGGGTTTTTTCCCCGGGGGGGGGTTTTTAAAGGGAACCCTTCCCTTTTTTAAAAAAAAAGGCCCCCCCTTTCCCTCAAATTTTGGGGCCCCTTTTTTTTTGGGGGCCCCCCCTTTTGGGGGCCCCCTCAAAAGGGGGGGGGGGAAAAAAAAAAAGGTTATTAAAAAGGGGGGAAACCCCCGGGGGGGAAAAAAAACCCCTTTAAAAAAATTTTTTTTTCCTGGGTTTTAAAATTTTCCCCCCCCCCTTTTTTAAAAAAAAAGGGGGGCCAAAACCCCGGGGGGGTTTCCCCCCTTTTAATTTTTTTTTGGGGTTGGTTTTTTCCCCCCCGGGGGGGGAAAATTTTTTGCCTAAAAAAAAATTTTTTTTTAAAAAAAAATTTTAAAAATTGGGTGGAAAAAATTTTGGGTTTAATTTTGTGGGGGAAAAAAAAGGTTTTTTTTCCTTTTTAATTCCCTTTTTTTTTTTAATTTTTTCCCCCTTTTTTGGGGCCCCCCCGGGGGGGGGGTTTTTTTTCCAAGGGGGAAAGGTTTTGGGAAAAAAAAGGCCAAAAAAAACCCCGGGGGGGAAAAATTTTTTTTTTTTGCCTTTAAAAGGGGGTTTTTTGGAAAAATAAAATTTTTTTTTTAAAAAGGTTTTTGGGAAAAAGGGCCTTCCTTAAAAAAAAAAATTTTAAAATTCCCCCCCGGGGGGCCCCCCTTTTTTTTTTTTAAAGGGGGGGGTTTTTTTTTTCCCCCCCCAACCCCCCAAAAAATTTTCAAAAGGGGGGAAAAAAAACCCCCCCCTTTTGGGGTTTTATTTCCAAATTTTTTAAAAAAAGTTTTTAAATTTTTTTTTTTAAGGCCCTAAAATTTTTTTTTTTAACCCTTTTTCCCAAAAATTTTTTAAGGTTTTTGGGGTTTTTTTTTTAAAAAAAAGGGGGTTTTTTTGGGGGAAACCCCTTTTCCCCCCGGGGAAAAAAAGGCCCAAAAGGGGGGGAAAAAACCCAACCCCCAAAAAAAATTTTTTTGGGAATTTTAATTTTAAAAAACCCCCCCAAAAATTTTTTAAAACCCAAAAAAATTTTAAACCCCCCTTTAAAAAATGGTTTTTTTCCCCGGGGGCCCCCCAAAAAAATTTTTCCCCCCCCCCGGGGGGGGTTTTAAAAAGGTTTAACCCCCAAATTTTTTTTTTAAAAATTTTTTTTTTTTTTTTTAAAAAAACCCCCCCCGGGAAAAACCCCCCCCCGGTTTTTTTTTGGGGAAAAAGGGGGGAAAAATTTTTTTTAAAATTTTTGGGCCGCTGGGGGGGGGTTTTTTTTAAATTTCCCCCCCCCTAAAAACCCGGGGGTTTTTTTTGGGGTTTAAATTTTTTTCCCCCCAAAAAAAAAATTTTTTAAATTTTTTTTTATTTTTAAAGGAAAAATTTTTAATTCCAAAAAAAAAAAAACCCCTTTTTTTTGGTTTTTTTCCAAAAATTTTTAAACCCCCAAAAATTTAAAAAAAATTTTAAAAACCCCTGTTTTTTGGAAAAACCCCCAAAAGAACCCCCCCAAACCCCCTTTTTTTAAATGGGTTTTTTTTGGACAATTTTTTTTTTGGAAAATTTTTTTTTGGAAAATTTTCCTTTTTTTTTTTGGAAAATTTTAAAAAAACCCTTTTTGCCTAAACCCCGGGGTTTTTTTTTAAAAAAATTTTTCCCCCCCCCTTTTTTTTTAAAAAAACCTTTTTTAAAAACCCCTTTTTTTCCCCCCAAATTTTTGGGGGGTTTTTTAATTTTTTAAAATTCCCCTTTTTTTTTTTAAATTTTTTTTGTTAAAAAATTTTTTTTTTTTAAATTTAATTTTAAAAAAAAAAATTTTTTTTTTTAATTAAAATGTTTTTTAAAAATTTTTTTTGGGGCCCCCCCCTTTTTTCCTGCCTTTTTGGGGTTTTTTTCCTTCCGCAACCTTTTTTCCCCTTTCCCCCCCCCCTGGTTTTTTTTTTTTTTTTTGGGTTTTTAAAAAAAAAAAATTTAAAATTTTTAAAAAATTTTTTAAATTAAAAATTTTTTTTTAAAAATTTTTTTTTTAAAATTTTTTTTCCTTTTTTTTTTTTATGGAAAAAAAATTTTTTTTTTTAAAAAATTTTTTTTTGCTTTTTTTATAAATTTCTTTAGGAAAAAATTTTTTTTAAACCCCCTATTTTTTATTAAAAAAGAAAACCCCCCCCTTTTTTTTTTTTTGGGAAAATTAATTTTTTTTAAAAAAATTTTTAAAATTTTTTAAGGGGGATTTTTTTTACCCTTTTTTCCCCCTTTTTTTTATTTTAAATTTTTTTTTGGTTTTTTTTTTTTGGGGGGGGTTTTAAAAAAATTTTTTTTTTGGTTTTTTTTTAAAAAAAATGGGTTTCCCTTTTTGGAAACCCCCTTTTTTTTTTTGGTTTTTTTTTTTTTTTGCCCCTTTTTAAAAAGGCCAAAAATGTAAAAAGGGAAAAGGGTTTTGGCACCTGTTTTTTTGGGCCATTCCCAAAAACCAAAAAAGGGGGCAGCCCTCCCCGGGGGCCACCAAAAAATCCCCCCCCTGGGGGGGTCTGGGGGCCCACACCCTCAAGGGGGTAAGTCCCAAAAAATTTTTTTTTTCCCCCCCCCCCCCCCAAAAACCAAAAAACCCAAAATTGGGCCAAAAGGTTTTTTTTTATTAGAATGTGCTGTTACCTGTAGCTATGGTATGGATGTGATCATGCAAGGGAATTTGGTGGCCGAATGTTAAGGCAGCGGACAGTAGACATCCATAGTGGCACCATGACATCTGTAGCACATACTGGGGTCACCATATTAGCCAGTAGTACACAGGGTGTCCTAACCCACTGAGGGTAATGGGCTGAGCATCATGTGTGTCCATCCAGCCCACACAAGTCTCAACCAGCTGGACAGGTGTAGACCAACACAGACAAATGCTGTACTACAGCCTCTGAATATGCCCAATGGATGACCCCCCCCCCACAGACACACACACAGACAAACTACCGGAGGCCAGGCAGTTGGATGTAGGTTGTGAAGGCTAGGACGTCAGAAACTAATATGCTGGTAATTAAGGCTAAGATCTGGAGTACACTGGTATGCCTCTAGCCAGCACTATAGGTAGGTCTACACACTGAAATGGAGTACCTGACATACCAGTACAGTAGTAGCAAAAGTGTACAAGTGTCAGCTGTGCCCCCCTTCCAACGTACACATGTAACAGTCAGGTGCACCCCCCCGGTGCTGTGTAGGAATGTGGATATAGTCGGATGTCCCCCCACAGTGTGCAGAAATGTAGCAACAGTCAATGCCACATGACCGATGGATACCCTGCAGACACAGCATGCCACCTGTCAGTGTACAACACAGAGGTCGGCACCACAGTACTGACTACCTGGACATGTATCACATGTGATACAGTTGACCATACTGGGCATGCTCAAACACATGAAGGTATGACGGTAATGTTAGTCGACAACATGTGGAACTGTCATGCTGAGCATGCTCACACATGTAAACACAAGTCAGACAGGTCTGCAAACAACATTGGTCCGGACATATGCCAGTACATTGCTATACTGTTGGATAACTGTGCTGAATGGTATGTGTGTGGCACTGTCTATTGTCTGTATATTTGCCATGGTGTATTGGTATTTCACAATTGCTGTGTGTGCAGGGTGTTGCTACCAACACTTGAAAAGGACGGTTATTTGTTTGCGGCCAGAACAAGGCCATTGGATACGGAGTGAGTAAGGCACATTGCAGCAGTTGGGAGTGGTTGTGTGTGGGTTTGCGCAGTGTTAAGCACTGGTGACTTCTGGTTACAGCTTTTTACACTTGTTTAGACTCCACATTTCTTTAACAGTGCAATACTCGCATACTGTTAGCCAAATACATTTACACCTGCTCGCTCCCTCACTTGTACATGCACCGACATTGGTGCTTGCATTTGTCAGTCACACTGGGTGGGCATGATCCCTTGTGATGCCTATTACATAGGACTACATGACTACAGTATCGGGTATGGCTGACCATTAGGCGACGGCATGGCGTTCGACTGTACGAAACCGGAGGCCTGCCCAGTGAGTTAATCATATTATATGCGTGTTCCTCATACAATCTGCTCCCATCTGGCTGATACATGGGAACTGATACTCTGCAATACAGATAAGTAAATGTGTTTTGGGAACCACATCCGTCTGCCCGGTTATGATACCGCATACCTATTGTAGGTTTGCCACCTTTTAAATTGGCCGAGGTGAGACTTTAGGATCAACACCTGTCCCACTTTGCATGGGACAGTCCCTCCTTAGGCATATGTGTCACGCGAAAATAATCTAGACATAGCAAATGTCGTGATTACAGGACAATACTATATTCTACATTTCTATAATAGTTACATGTAACAGTTATTGTATATATGACACTTCTATATGTTATGTGAAGTAGCATAAGCAACTTGACTGCTGCTAGACTAAGCTTTTATTTGTGCTAATATGTATAGTTCTGTACTATGCAATGCTGTAGGTATGTTCTTACCTGGTACGTCTGACATTTCAATGGAGCAGGTCCCACTTTGGCCATTTGGAAAGGTGGCAGCCCTATAGGACCTATATGTAGAGATGTCAGATTTGGCAAGGCAACACATACCCACAGCCAGTAGAAAATAGACTACTTCACCGGTTTGCATAAGTAAAGGTTATTCTTGTAGCATTATAGTTGCTAATACTGTTTCCTATAACATCTAGGTGTTTCAGATACAACATAATCATTTTATGCAACCACTATAGACAATATATGGATTCTTTGCTCTAAATCACAGGCCATGTGCCATAATAACATTTATTTTGCAGGACACAACTGCCCAAAGGGGCTATCCCTCGCAAAGGTGAACAGGTGCTAACCCCAACCTATTATGCTATCATCTACCTAAGGTAGTCGTCGGAATATGTGCTTTCTGTCACTAGCAGACCTCACATATGAATGGGGGAGAATGAACACTGAATCAGGGACACTGCATAACACCCTCAGGGACACATTTAGATGATTGGTACTATTAACCTGACACATTGACAGTCAAAGAACATATGTATTCATACACATTTGTTGAGGTACATGCTGTTTATGACTCATACATGTTGTCATTAGTCATTATGTGTATTCCGCCACCTGTCCATCTAATTTCTTTAGTTCTGGAAAGGTTTAGTTGGGACTGTGTTAGATTCTGATTCGTAATCACAGACGTCCATGATAATCGGGTACAGTTCACTGATATAGTCCCTATGTGTTCCCCCAATGGTTTACAGACTATCCAGTAGATGTGCTCTTAAGGTTTGGGAGGTATGGGCATCTGCTATACCCACATAGGAATATTAATTACTTCCATGGGGTGGGCCTAATACATGTCTGCCAACCAACACCTGCACACTTAGGCCCATTATTGCATACCCATGATTCCCCTACCTGACATCCCTCTACAGCACTCATCCTTACTGTGAGTGCAGCTGGGGTATGAACACACCCCTACACACTGCCCACTTTCCCCATGTCTGGACACATGTCGTACGTTTTGTCAACCCATGTGTTATCAGACTTGCACAACCTACTGTTCTGTGTACAGCTACATCCTGGTCGTGTCAATCTTCAAAGGTTCGCCTACAAGACACATTTTTGGTGTCCCACAAGGGACCCCGTGATCCATGTTTAAAGTGTAGACCTTGCAGATCTCTCCCATTGGTAGTTTCCTGCCAGTGGTTTGGAAAGCAGTGGTGTATTTACCTTTATTGCATGTCTGTATGTCTCACCGGCCTAGCTGGGTAGGTGTGGGAGGTAGACGTTTGTTTAATGGACCTCCCACTAGCATATGCCTGGTCTGAACATATGTTACCCATAATTGCTGTAATGTAACCTAGGTATGTACATGTGTATAACTACAGTAACATATATATATATATATATATATATATATATATATATATATATATATATACATACATCTGCGTGTCCATTGACCAATACATTTCATGGCCGTATGCACTTACACATGCGTATTGGGTTTTATATATGCTTCACCAGCATACTATTGCCTTAGTCATTATGACACCGACACTTCACTCCGGTTATCTTGTAATCAGTATTTAGCTAGTTATACAGAGAACAGATGTTGCAATATGTTCATGTACGGATTACTGATGGTAATTGGGATGTGATACAGTGACATTTGACCTGTTCCTCGTCTGCACAGCCTATTATTCCAGCTACTGTATTTGTTTGTCTGTGCACATTCATATTATTTATGGCAATAAATGGAGTGCATGTGTTACAGAGAATGTACTTCAACATATTGTTGTCTGCATGTGTGTATGCTTATATATGTATTAATTACTAGCTGACCATTGGAACTGGCATAACCAATCCTGGTATTTCTGGATCCATAATCGCATAGCCATAGTTCCTCCACCCCACACGTGTTGAGTTTCCACGCGTAACAGCCACTATCGACCTGATATCGCAGCCATGACACCCCTTTACCCATTGTCCTCTCCAGAGCATTTGGGGCCCTACACACATTTTGTACCACCTTGTGTATTCACAGGGTCTCCTGCCATTTATTTCTGCACATACGTGCCTTTCCTGGTGTTATGGATTACGGCCATTTGTGGTTTACAAGTGTAGGTGGTCACAACATGAACTACATTCTGTCTGTGTGTAATGTAGATGAACCAGTTCAATGATGTTATGCCCACTGGTTGAACCCTGCCTCTGGTGTGAATAGCGGTGCTCTGCTCACTCTTGGGCAGCTTTATCTGACATATGCTGCAAGCACTATATAATACCTTAGTTGCTCTAGATTCCCTTCACAACCCTTGTGTATGCTTTATTCTTACGGCGTTCATTCTTCAAATATATATATTAATATATATATATATATATATATATATATATATATATATATATATATATATATATATATATATATATATATATATATATATATATATATATATATATATATATATATATATATATTTCATGTCTGTGTATATGATCGATACACACAGACACACACTATGGACACACACACACACACATATATTTGGGTTGGATATATGTGTGTGTGAGGTTTAGTGTAAAGGTGTGTGTGTGTTCTGTGTGTGGTTTTGGATGTGTGTGTGTGTGTGTGTGTGCTATTGTGTGTGTGTGCAGTGTGTGTATATATATATATATATATATATCTGTATATATATATATATATATATATATATATATATGTGTGTATATATATATATATATATATATATATATATATATATATATATATATATATAAATTACATCTGTACATAAAAAAATAAATTTGTTATGCTGGGAGCTGCTTACATCTGCGCAGGCGCACTCGCATATGCTTACTGTGAGTTACATATGTTTACTGCCACTTCTTTGTGCTTATATGTGCCTTATTCATTATGAAAGTACCACTTTGATTGAAGGAATCCGGTTAATGGCCCCATGCAAAACACACATTCACCTTTACATGTTTAAATGCTGGCTTTACAGCACAGCAACATTCATTCCACAAGAAAATAATATGTGCTATTGTCGAACTTGAACCGGAAATGCCTTTACGTTAGGCAGATGCTCTAACCACTACACTATTGGTGTTCTGCTTCATTTATATGTATATCCATGGTTCATAGCTACCCGAACACATGCCTCAATGCTTCACTTACACAGCAGGCATCCATTCTCCTGCTGGGAAAACCGCAGTACTACACATGTGCCATTCCCTATTCCCTACCGCTCTGGACCCGTGCTGCATGTTTACTCACTCTGAGGATATTCAGAACTCCAAAGCTTATAGTCCTGGCACATACATGTGTTTGATTGTCAGGGTGTTCATGTGGTCATCCGGGTTTAGGCTATTTCGACTGGAGACCGGAAAAGCCCTGTAACCATTTGACAGTCAGAATTAGCACATAGACAGAGTTAGTCCCAATGTTACCATTCTACCTGTGTTTACACACGCAGGGGTTTGCCCACCTTTGACCGGCTTATTATGTCGGCACTACATAATATGGGGTGGGGAGGTTCCACTGGTGTTTCCCTTCATATTCATTACGACTGCTTTATTGTGACCATATTCATTTATATATATATACAAACACATACATATACAGCTACATACCTATTTACATTTCCCATACTGTTGAATGTCCGCCACGCATCCCCTCTTACCTTACTATATCCGACGGACATTATTCTGGCCATCACATAAAATTAGCAGCCCTTGCATGGCTTGGACCCAGAAAGAGATATACCTTAGTCACCAGTTTGACCACTACACCATCCATGGTACATTCTGCATGGATGGTAGCTAGGATATATGACTTCACTACAGGTATTCAACAGTACTGGCAACAAATGGGGCAGCTGGTTGGTGTACATATGTGTACGGACCTCTCAACCACTCAGGGACTAATTTCAACAGTAACAGGGACAAGGCAAGGACAATTCAGGGACAATCATGGACACTTTTACAATATTAGTACTATTAACTTGAAATGTGTTGACAGATTCAGAGCATATGTATTAATACTTATTTTCTGAAGTAAAAAATGTCTATTACTCTTAATTATTGTCATTATTCATTCAGTGTCTTTCAACACCTTTCCTCCAAAGGTCACTGTTTTTAGGGGGGATTAAGAGGCTGGCTAGTTATTGTGCGAATGCTCTGACCATTGGTAGGGTTGACACATTTTCATATGGCTAGGATGGGATATATTCAGGACACACCAGATTTTTCTGCCCAACACATACCCACAGTCAGTGCAGGGTTTAGAACTTTACTTATTTTGCTAGATGAGAGCTTATTCTTGTAGCAGTTTAGTTGCTTATTCTGTTTCTTGTAAGATTTACATATTTTACATACAGAAATAACTGTTTTAGGCAACTGTTACATGAAATATGGTACATAGTTATTTCCTACAATCACAGGACATTTGCTATTGTATCATTCTTGGTCAAGACACACCTACTCAAACAGGGACTGTCCCTCACAAAGTTTGACAGGTGGTACCCTGCTTACATCAGTGCCTTAATCACCCTATATCCAGCTGCCACTATACGAATGTGTAAAGTATATATCCTTGATAATTCATGTGGGGAGCTGTGCATCACGGTCAGGTGTTTAATCCTGGGTAGTAGGTTCTGCATGACCGGCGGGAGGCTGAGCAGTCTCGTGAACCACTACTGCACATACAACTTGTGTCCAGATGTCTACAGGGCTAGACATCGTGTCGTGATATCAAGTCTGATGTTTACACAGGATACTTATCCCATGAGGGATATCTAAAAATTGAACAAGACAATAACCTTCGATCTTTTTGGATTTACGAAAACATGATAGGGTTTTACATGCAAGGGATACATAGTTTGCAATCCTGACATTGCCTAGGGTGAGACTGCCTACTAGATATGAGTAGTGGTCACTATGTGCAGATATGGCTGCGCCAAGCTAGCAGCCCGAGTATGGCTGGATTTGGTGGATGTTCAGGAATGGGGGGGGGGGTTGTGTGCTGTAGAGGGGATGATGGGTATTCAATTATGCATCCAGGTGTGTTGTAGTTGGATGGCTCATTTCAGTCCAGACTATTATGTGGGTATGTGCCGGTGACATTTCTGTACATGTGTATCTCACATTTTAATATTCATATGTTTGTGAGATTGTGTTCTACAGTATGGCCTGTCAGGTTGTATTGTGGATGTGTATGTTTGTTCTTTGTGTTTCTTTCTGATTCACCCACTGCTCCCTCATACACCTCCTGTTCACCAATTGTGAATCCAACACAGTCTCCCCTTTGCGAATTATTACATTACCCACCCCCCTACACCTATATTCCACACACTCCATCCATCCCTTCTCCAGTTGACGGCACATGGCATGGTCAAGGGAACACATTGCATACACTACATATCTCTCGTACCTGTATGGTTGTGAGGACTACCCTAGCATTTTTCACCTTCCACATTCATGACATGGTAGGTAGACCCGGGTAATGCCCGTTCATCTTTGGCCCATCCTGACAAGGATGCCATGGACTGCAAATGGGCAGATTTTGGGTGAATGCTATGACCATTGGTAGGGTTGCCACCTTTTCATATGGCCAGGATGGGATATATTTGGGACACACATCAGATTTTACAGGCCTACACATACCCACGGTCCGTACAACGGATAGTACTTTTGTTTTATGCCTAAATGTAAGCTTATTGTTGTAGCAGTTTAGCTGCTTCTTCTGTTTCGTTTACTTGCTTATTCTATTTCTTGTAACATGTAGGTTTGTTAAATATGGAAATAACTATTGTATGTGACTATTACATGTGATGTGGGACATAATTATGTTCTACTGTCGCAGGGTATTTTACATTTATAATGGTTTTGGTATGGACACAACTGCCCAGAGGGGGACTGTCCCTCACAATGTGAGACAGGTGGTAACCCTGACCATTGGGCTAGACTTAGCTTTTGGCGGCTCGCTAACACGATGCTTTTCGCTTCCACTTGGTATAACTATCAACACTGCAATAGAATATGGGCACGGGATTTTAAAAGTCATTTGTTCGAGGGATGGTGACTCAATATTCAGCTACGTGCATTTGCGTCTGCTTATTTTTGTGTTCGCAAAACTGTCTTGCATGCTTTGCATACATTTCAGTATCCACGGTCACTGACAGGTGTGATGGCTATTGGAGGAAGGCTGTAATATTCAGCATTTTAGGCAAGCTGGCCCAGCTCCTAGGCTTACATGGAGTGTGTACGACTGCAGGGGACATGTCTGAGAGCAGAGCTCTCAGAATATACACACCCCTGCAATGAAGGACTGCAGAAAGGTAGTAAACAATGAGCGAGACCACCCATAGATGTACGCATACCCCCAGCAACATCCCTACACATGAATACGAGCAATAGTGAATAAAGAAAATAAAAATAAATATTTATTTGTAATGAAACGGATGAATTTAACCGTAGGTGCGGGTTTCCCATCGCTTAGTTATTGTTAATGTAGCTTAAATATCAAAAAGAGGATAAAAAGCAAGCTATATGCAAATGAAGCAGTACAGCAATACTGTAGAGGGTAGGGCATTTGTCTCATGACCAGTCAATCCCGGTTCAAATCCCACTGCAGCACAGTCAATTTTACATGGCAAAGCATGTTATAATCAATAGTTTTGTTGCAAAACCCACTAAATAACACATACGTATGAACTAGAGTACTGCAGGAAATGCACATGTGAACTAGCAGTGTCATAATGAATAAGGCACTAGTAACCAGGTGTACGCAAAACTAAGTGGTAGTAAGCATATGCAAGTACTAGTAAGTGTATTTATGTGTGTTTATGCGGGGGTAAGCACTGCCTACACAGATTAAGCAATGTGGAAGCTAACTAAGTATATAAAACTGTAACCGGAAGTTAGCATTTCTTAGCTACATGCAAACCCGCGTACAACTGCTTTAAAGTGCCTTAATCACTTGTTATCCAATGGCTCGTGTTCTGCCCAGCCACACAAAATAGCCCCAGGGCCATGCACACCATACACAAAGTTATTTACCAGTAAGCCGTGCCAGATGTACATAAATCTGATGTTTTCAGAAACATAATATCCAGCCCAGTCATGCAACAGTACAGAGAATGTATACCTACATCTAGATGTATGTGTGTGCGTGTAAATATAGTAATATCTAAACAGATACAACATATCTATATATGTAGTTTTATACATATATATATATATATATATATATATATATATATATATACATATATATATATATATATATATATATATATATATATGTCCACACCTGCATGTCCACATATACACAGCAAGTTACATATATGTACACAGATATATATCCATAGGTGTAGACGGACAAAGTTATAGATATGTAAGCAAATATAGATATATATATATATATATATATATATATATATATATATATATATATATATATATATATATATATATATAGATATATATACATATATATATATATATATATATCACCATCATCTTCTTTCAGCTGTTCCCGTTAGGGGTCGCCACAGCAGATCACCTGTTTCCATTTCTTTCTGTCCTCTGCATCTTGCTCTGTCACACCAACCACCTGCATGTCCTCTCTCACCACATCCATAAACCTTATCTTAGGCCTTCCTCTTTTCCTGTTACCTGGTAGCTTCATCCTTAGCATCTTTTTCCCAATATATTTAGCATCCTTCCTCAGCACATGTCCAAACCAACGTAATCGTGCCTCTCTGGCTTTGTCTCCAAACCTTCCAACCTGGGCTGACCCTCTAATATACTTATTCCTAATCCTGTCCACCCTCATCACACCCACTGCAAATCTTAACATCTTTAATTCTGCCACATCCAGCTCAAACTCCTGCCTTTTTGTCAATGCCACTGTCTCCAACCCATATAACATAGCTGGTCTCACTACCCTCTTGTAGACCTTCCCGTTCACTCTTATAGGTACTCGTCTGTCACAAATCACTCCTGACACTCTTCTCCAGCCACTCCATCCTGCCTGTACTCTCTTCTTCACCTCTCTTCCACACTCACCATTACTCTGAACTATTGACCCCAAGTATTTAAACTCATCCACCTTCGCCACCTCTACTCCTTGCATCCTCACCATTCCTCTATCCTCCCTCTCATTCACACACATATATTCTGTCTTCGTCCTGCTGACCTTCATTCCTCTTCTCTCTAGAGCATATCTCCATCTCTCCAGGGTCTCCTCCACCTATTTTCTACTCTCACTACAGATCACAATGTCATCTGCAAACATCATAGTCCATGGGGACTCCTGTCTGATCTCGTCTGTCAACCTGTCCATCACCATTGCAAATAAGAAAGGGCTCAGAGATGATCCTTGATGTAACCCCACCTCCACCATAAATGCATCCATCACTCCCACTGCATACCTTACCGCTGTCACACTACCCTCGTACATATCCTGTACCACTCTTACATACTTTTCTAACACTCCTGACTTCCTTATACAATACCACAACTCCTCTCTAGGCACCCTGTCATATGCTTTCTCTAAGTCTACAAAAACACAATGCAACTCCTTCTGACATTCTCTGTACTTCTCCATCAACACTCTCAGAGCAAAGATCGCATCTGTAGTGCTCTTTCCTGGCATGAAACCATACTGCTGATCACTAATCATCACGTCCCTTCTTAACCTTGCTTCCATGGCCAGACATTTGTAGATAGTATTGGTAGATTAACAGAAACATATATGTCCACATGTACTGTTAATGGGGTTGAGAGGCCCCAAACAATATACGTCTCATATGAATTGGCATACCCCCCAGCCAAACACGTCCGCCCTGCAATACACTACCAAGTTCATTTTATTGTAAATGTTTCATTTAAATAGGGATTTAAATTAGTCTTCTTTTATGTTTCACATGTTTATATTACATTCCCCTCTCCCCCACCCACTAGGTGGGTTGACTAGTAAGGGCCCGTACAACCCAGCCTCTCCTCGACCCATATTTAATTTACCAACAGTTCTGCCTCCCCCCATGCTGCACACATGCAGCCACCATCCCTTCCCTGGTTACCAGCCCATAGCTACCACACCACCACACATTGCCCACCCTCCACTCCTCCTTCCCTTGGGACTCATCCTGTACGTTGTCCCGACCCAGGTATCCTAGGTCTGTCACACGCTGTAGTCCATGCACATAGCCATGCGTACCTTTGCAGCCATGCTTTTAAAGGAAAGTAGAATACCCAATTTGGACGAATGTTTCCCTGGTAATAATAGACTTCACGTGTGACTTTGTTGACACTAATGGTTTTATTTGTAGGTATCACAAAGCATACGTGGCACACAAGGTTGCCCAATATGATCACGAAACCTAATAGGAATGTCTAATTCAGGTATACGGGAAACACAAGACCCTGGTATACACATGGCACTACAGGTTCTCCTCCTGATAACTAAATTATTGTCTAATAAAGATGCACTGCTTTAAAGTGCTGTAATCCGTCAGTCTCTAGTGGCCCATGTTTCACCCAGCAACAAAATCAACAGTCTCTGCAAGGATCGAACCCAAGGCCATGGCCACCATACCCAAAGTGATTCACCACTAAGCCATGCCAGATATACATAACACTGATGTTGTCATTAACATGACATCCAGCCTAGTCATGCAACAGTACAGAGAATGTATACTAACATCTAGATGTATATGTGTGTGTAATTATATCCATATCTAAACTGATACTGCATATCCATATATGTAGATAAATATATATAAATAGTCTGAAATATAGACATATATATAGATATATATGAACATATATACATGCAAATTTACACACACACACACACACACACATATATATATATATATATATATATATATATATATATATATATATATATATATATATATATATATATATATGACAACACCTATATGTCCGCATATATACAGCAGGTTACATATATGTGGACAGATGTATATCTCCTTAGATATATACGGACATAGTTAGAAATATGTATATATATATATATATATATATATATATATATATACTTATATAGGTATATATGGGCATACATCTGTAGATAGCAATGGTAGATTAACAGAAACACATATATCCACATGCACCAATGGGGATGGGAGGCCCCAAACAATATACGTATTGTAGTAATTGGCAAACCCCCCCACAGCCAAGCACGTCTGCCTTGCAATACACTACCAATTGTTGCAGATCCCATAACCAGGACCTGACATGACATGGGCACAAGATGTTAACAGTACTACGTCCCACCTGTATGATGTCAAGCTGACATTGGTAACATATCATGCAGTACAGTCTGGCTCCCATAGGAAATGTAATATGTGGAAGCCATCACCATCCCCAGTATATATATAGACAGACACAGATATGCAGATACAGATATATATATATATATATATATATATATATATATATATATATATATATATATATATATATACACATATATACATACATATAGATATACATGTGACTACACATACACATGCAGATATATGTACAGTAAGATACATATGTAGAAGGTGTACATGATATGGCACAGCCACTATGCCTACAGTTAACACCTGAGCAACTGGACACTGTATGGGCCACACATACAAATGACAATCGTTGCCTGCAACATATACCCACAGAGAGGTCATAGGAAAAACACCACACATAGGTTTGCAGAAATGGAAAGCCTTTAATTGTGTACTATTACAGTTCTATATGCCATGTCATATAGCTGTTCAGACACAGACAACCATATAAACAGAGTAATGCAACTGTGAAACAGTTACACTAATACAGTAGTCTAGAAGGGTTTACAACTGTTGCTGTCCAAACCAAGCCCTTCAAATTGCACAATAGTGAAGACAGACTGGGCCACAGAATACCAAACAATAAACAGTATGTAATGAAAATGTATAGTTCAGCAGCCTCTATCTACACTCTGTACAAACTCAGTAGGTGGTAAAGACATCATGTGACCAAATGGGTTGCAACTGTTACATAACAAGGCATAACTGACACCATCATGAGCACACCGACAAACAGATCAGTCTGTATGGAAGGAGGCAGTAGGCATGCATTAACCCATTTCATGGAAGTAATGTAAATATAGGTGAAGTATATGGTACTGTGCATCCTGATACCTTAAGGCAGCTCACCTCTGATACCCCTACATTTTGTAACAGCCTAGGTCATTTATGGTGCCCCCCCTAGACTTAATAATACAGGACCATATACCACTGTTACATACACTGGCCTCTGGAGTGCATAAGGGCACACATGTAGGTGATGCCTACACATATATGGCCCCAGCCCCACTGTGTGGGGGATACAACAGCAGTGGACTGATGGCAGCAATGGCAGTGTGATATACTCACAGCCCACTACAGAACAACCTCCAACAGCAGTACATCTGGCAAGTATCTGCACATGACATCTCACTGGGTAAGTACACTAAGCTGCTAGGCATGTAACAATGCACTGTGCAGGTTACAGGCAGACTGGCTCAACACCAGCCTACATCTCCTATGGGGGAATGTGCATGTACCTGCATATATAGCATGCTCAACAGTCATGTCAGAGCACAGGATAAGATACACCTGTGTGAAAGTGCATAACCACAACCAATGTGAACACAGCCACTGCCACATATGGTAAGCTAGCATAATATTACAGTATATGGACTATCTGTTCTACACCATCCTCATATGTGTCACCCACAGACTGACCCTACATATACTGGGCTGCTGCACAGTGTGGTTTGATGGCTGTCTGTGGTATGGGACATGTGCATGTATGGCCCTATAAACATGTATGCCAATACAGTACCAAACAGTGGAGCAGCATATAACATCAGATAGGAGGGGAACTAGAATAATGACATCCGCCACAGTCTATACACAGGCTAAAGTACATATTAAGAATGCACACACTGTCAGCATTCACCTTAAGTACACAGACCTCAGTACTGTGCAAACATCCACAGAATGTCAGGTTATGATGACACTAATTATGGTGTACAGCACATATGCACCACTTCATGCATAACATATGTACAAAGGTCGACAGAGGTGTAGCTGGAATCACATACACAGGGCTAATATTGACGTGTTGCTGTGATAACCTCATACACTTACTGTTGTAATGGGGTTTGTTGCAACATATGTCCTATGAGGGATATGAAGTCAGTAACTGTCACAGCTTTCACCATCTACAGACTGCAATCCTCACACTACCTTCTGCAGTCCACAGATAGATGCTCCATGGGTAACACATGAAACCAAAGGCACAACACTGCCCAGTTTGTAGATGACCCTGCAGATGGGGATTCCTCATAAACATGGAACTGACATGGCAGGTATTGAGACATGTAGGACAACCATATCCACACACACATTGTTAAACCAACATTACTCCAAATGCAATATAGCAGCACTTACAGTCTGTAGTCAGGTCAAACACATCCCTTTCCTGTTTGTTGCCCTGTTTCCATGTGTATGTTGTTAGAGATAAATCCCCAATCCATCTGAGATGCAGTTTGCCAAACAACATATCTAGTTCCTGCTTACAGTGAATGAAAAGAGCCAACACCACCATGATGTTCCTAGATATTGGAGTGTGTTTCCATGCAATTGGCTATGGGAATGTTACCACAGCAGTTCCACATGCAATCAGTTAGGGGAGGGCTGCAATTCATGCAGAGGCCATCAGCTGATCATGAACATCACTTAAAATACACATGCTGCTGTCTAAGCAAAGCAGGTGTAGGTCTCCTAATCCACCAGAGAGGGAGTGGGAGTGGCAGACAGAGGCAAAGAAATGTCAGGGAGGAGTGGGAGAGTAAATGTGAAGCATGTTTGTGTCACACACCTATCTGCACAGGGTATCAAACTCCTAATGACTATGTAGTGCTATCGCAGTTCTATGCAGTTATTGGATGCACCACATGGGTTACCTGTTTTAGAGCACTCAGAACATATATGTGATGATGAGTGAAAATCTGTAACAGGGATACGGTAGCTATACAGTAGGTAATGTACACATGCCTGTCCACATGAACAGGTGTCAGTGTCAACACAGCCACACTCTCACAGGGATGCACACACATTGACACACTTGGCAGGGCCAGGAGTACAACTCATCAATAGTGGGATTACCACAACACATCACTGTGCAGGTATCACATGCACCACACGGGTCATACGGAGGTTGTATGGGCAAAGGGTATGAGGAGGTGTCTGACATCAGACAGCATGCTTCAGTATGCCTATGGGGGTTGTAGTGAGTGTGGATGTGAACATATGCACCATACTATACACACACACAGGGTGCCAGTACTGACATGCATGGCTGAATGTCTGCAAGGGTGTGTGGTGGTCGACTGTGTCAGCAGGCTATACAAGGGTAGGCGAGGGATATAACTTGGCATCAGGCCAGATGGCAATGGTCTGCATTGTGGCTCAGGGCTGTAGTTTCTGCATTTGCCCACACAGGTGGGTATTGTATCCCCCATCCAGTCACCTGAGTGACTATTGTGTATGGCCAATGCTGTGCATCGCTTGCCATGTATGTGTTCCTTAGTTCATGACATGGACAGTGTCTGGGATGTGCACACCTCCCACATGCATGTACAGTGACATGTGGAACTGTACCTGGGTTGTCCGGCCCATGTTGTGAACACAGATTATCATCACGTGCCAGTCTTGACCACCTGTGGTGGGAACTGGTAATGGGCAGCAGGTTTATCCTGCACCTACATTGATAGCATGATAACAGCATTCCCTGGTGTCAGTGGCATCTGTCCATACAGGGCATATTGTCAAGCATGGTATGTCCATTGTGGGTTACATGTAATGGCACCACAGGTGGTGCAGGTGTCCATTGGGGAACATGGGGAGGTGCACTGTCTGCATGTATGTGCATTTTGGACAGATGGACAGGGTGACATGCCCTTTGCAGCCCACTGCTATCACTCCATGTTATTATCAGTGGCCAATATGCAGTGTACTACCCACATATTGGCTGTTGCCTAGGCATGTGTGTGTGTGTATGAGACGTGGGTTCAGAGTGTGCTCTGGGTAATACTAGGGTTGCTAACTGTGATTGCTTGGCCTTGATGTCAAATGTATGGGTATGGCTTTGCACAACAGCCTCTCAGCTATTTCACATCTGTTATCCCTGTGCAGTGGACATTGTGATATATAGTAGGGCCACCATATAAGAAATATGCAAAACCCACTCCACGTTGGCCACCCACTCACAAGCACATCTACACAGAATATGGGTTACAAACATACACACACACACTTGTCATGTCTGGGAGTAGAACCCCCTACCTAACTACTTTATTACACTAGAGACCTACACAATTATAGTACATGCCATGGACATTACTGGAGTACTCCTTCCCCAAAGGTGTATTTCACAATGAATGACATCAGCAGGATTGCCAAAGTAGGGCAATTGAAATGTACTGTGAGTGACTAACCTAAAATGCATTGCTCACTACACAGACAGTGACACACACACAAAACATCCACAACTGACATGTGTGGGTATAGAACCCCTAATAGAGGTCTATATCACACTACACCAGGGAGCTGTTATAGGATGCGCCATGGACATTACAATAGAACTCCTTCCCCAAAGGTGTATTACACAATGAATGACATCAGCAGGATTGCCAAAGTAGGGCATTTGAAATGTACTGAGAGTGACTAGCCTAAAATCCATTGCTTCTTACACAGACAGTGACACCCACACAAAACATCCACAACCAACATGTGCACATATAGAACCTCTAACAGAGATATATATCACACTACTACATGGAGTTGTTATAGGATGCACCACAGGGCTTATTAGAGAACTCCCTCCCCAAAGGTGTATTACACAATGAATGATATCAGCACGATTGCCAAAGTAGGGCATTTGAAATGTACTGTGAGTGACTAGCCTAAAATGCATTGCTCCCTACACAAACAGCAATACACACACAAAACATCCACAACTGACATGTGTGGGTATAAAACCCTTAACAGAGGTCAATATCACACTACAGCATGGAGCTGTTATGGGACACATCATGGGGATTAGAAGAAAAATCCTTCCCCAAAGGTGTATTCCACAATGAATGACATCAACAGGATTGCTAAAGTAGGCCATGTGAAATGTAATGAGTGTGACTTGCTTATAATACGTTGCTCCATACACAGACATTGAAATGCACACAAAACATCCAGAACTGCCATGGGTGGGGATGGAACCCTACCACAGTTCTAAATCACACTACAGCAGTATGCAGTTACAGGACGCGCTACAGAGTTTACTGGGCCACAAACTTCCCAGAGGTGTATTTCTAGGTGGGTGACATCAGCAGCCTTGCCAAAGTTGAGTATATGAATTGTAAGGAGTGTGAGTACCCTAAAAGGCATTGCTCTCTAGACAGACAGGGTCAAACACACACACTTGCCATATCTGGGATTAGAACACCTACCTAACTACTTTATCACACAACAGCAGTATGCAGTTACAAGACGAGCTGCAGAGATCACTGAGTGATAACCTTCCCAGAGTTGTATTTCTAGGTGGGTGACATCAGCAGCCTTGCCAAAATTGAGTATATGAATTGTAAGGCATGTGAGTACCTTAAAAAGCATTTCTCTCTACACAGACAGACACACACACACTTGCCGTCTCTGGGATTAGAACACCTACCTAACTATTTTCTTACACTACAGCAATATGCAGTTATAGGACAAGCTATGGAGATTACTGGGCTACAACCTTCACAGAGGTGTATTTCTAGGTGGGTGACATCAGCAGCCTTGCCAAAGTTTAGTATATGAATTGTAAGGAGTAAGAGTACCCTAAAAAGCACTGCTGCCTGCAGAGTCAGAGATAGACAGACATGCATACAAACAAACAGTTGACAAATCTGGGTTTAGAACTCCTACCTAACTACTTTATCACAATAAAGCAGTACACAGCTACAGTACACACTACGGAGATTACTGGGGTGCATTCTTCACAGAAGTGTATTTCTAGGTGGGTGACATCAGCAGCCTTGCCAAAGTTGAGCATATGAATTGTAAGAAGTGTGAGTAACCTTAAAAGCATTGTTCTCTTCACAGTCAGACACGCACACAAACACACACAATTGCCAAGTCTGGGGTTAGAACTCCTACCTAACTAGTTTATCACACTACAGCAGTACACAGTTATGGGATGCACCACAGAGATTACTGGGCTGCAACTCTCCCAAAGGTGTATTTCACATTGGATGACCTCAGCAGGCTTGTCATAGTAGGGTTATGGGGAGAGCGGTGTGTGAATGGGGCATAACCCATTAATCTAGGGGTTGACATGTCACATGGAGTCTAATGTCACAGGTA
This sequence comes from Protopterus annectens, assembly GCF_019279795.1. Taxonomy (NCBI): domain Eukaryota; kingdom Metazoa; phylum Chordata; order Ceratodontiformes; family Protopteridae; genus Protopterus; species Protopterus annectens. Next base: position 1,407,616,604 of record NC_056746.1, on the reverse strand, counting down.
TGTGTATACAGCTGCTAGATGACTACTTCCTTGTACAGTCATGTTGTAAAACTGGCACGTGCACCACATAGACTGTAATGCTGACAAATTATGGTGGCTAGTATCTGCAGTGAGTGACATCTGCATCTCATGTGTTTGGGGCCCTTTGGCTGTGTGCTGGGTGGGACAGGCCTGGATGGCTCCTTGTCACAGTCACCCTGTTCCACACATCTATGTACGTTTACCTTTGGCTCATTATAGTGTGTTGTCCTGATATATATGTCCGTATTCCTATCCCCTGTGTGTGCAAGCCATGAGTGGTGCATACTAATGAGTGTCTGCACTAACAACTGCAACTGCCAGATATGTCTGGTCCACTGGTGTTTGCAGTCATGGCCTTCATGTGTTTAAGTATGTGAGCATGCCCAGTATGACCTTTCAGTACATTGTTGACTGACATTGCCTTCATTTTTCTAAGTGTGTGAGCATGCCCAGTATGGCCGTCTATATTGAATGTGTGGATCGTGTCCAGATAGTTTGTGCTGCAGTGCTGACCTTTGTGGTGTACACAGATAGGTAGCATGCTGTCTCTGCAGGGCATCCATATTTCATTTGGATTTGACTGTTACTACATTTCTGCATAGTAGTGGGGGGCACACCTGACTGTTTCTACATTTCTACACAGGAGTGGGGGGGGCACACCTGATTATTATTACCTTAATATGTCGAATGGGGGGGGCACATGACTATTTCTACATTTCTACACAGGGTTGAGGGGGCACACCTGACTGTTATTACATTACTATGAAGGATGGGGGTGCACACCTGACTATTTCTACAATTCTACACAGGGTTGGGGGGCACACCTGACTTTTATTACATTACTATGTAGGATGTGGGGGGCACAAGTGGCACTTGTACACATTTGCTGTGACTGTACAGGTATGTCAGGTGCTCCATTTCATTCTGTATTGCTAACTATCATGCTGACTAGAGGCATACCAGTGTACTACAGATCGTGGCTTTGGTTTCCCTACATATTATTGTCTGACTTCCTACCCTTCAGAACTAACATCCCACTGCCTGCCCTGCTGTGGTCTGTCTGTGTAGGCCTGGGGGGGAGGTTAACCATAGCCATACTTCTGGGGCCATGGCACAGGCTCTGTTTGGGGTTGTCTACACCTGTTCTGCTGGCTGAGACTGTTGTTGGGTATGTGAGCCATCCTGACTGGCATGTGTGGGTCATATGGACACACATGTCACTGAACAGAGTTCCTGCAGTGGGTATTGTTACTCTGTGTAGTACTGGCTACTATGGTGACTCCAATATGTGTTACAGATGTCATGGTGCCACTATGGGTGTCTACTGTTTGCTGCCATAACATTCAGCCACCCATTTCCCTTGCATGCTCAGATCCATACCATAGCTACAGGTAACAACACATTCTACTCAATTTGGCAATTGGTATTTTGATTGACTTACCTTGAGGGTGTGCCAGACTTGCGGATGATGCTGGAGGGCTGCCTATGTCAGATGGACATAGTGCACTCCAAATACATGGTTGAGCACAGGTAGTGTCATGTTTGGCATCCCTTTTACTGTATGTGCGAGTCAGAGAGAGGTGTCATTCCCTGGGTCCCTACTGTGCCAGTGCATGTGCTATGCATTGCCTCTTTGCCAAGGCCAGGGCATACTGGGCATACCTCCTTCTGCCTACTGGGGCAGACTCAGGTAGTTCCTCCTCCGGGTTACTCTGTGCCTGTGCAGGCCTTGGCACTGGTGGGGGGTTGTGTGGCCCTGCCCCATGCTGTTTCTGCTGCAGCTGTTTCCGCAGGATCATATTCTGTAGCACAGCACATACCATAACAATTTGGGTACATGTAGCTGGTGAATACTGCAAGGCTCCACAGGATATGTCCAGACACTGGAACCATGACCTGACCATCCCAAACACATGCTCTATTATATGTCTGGCCTGTGCGTGTGCCTCATTATGGCATTGTTGTTCAGGTGTGTGTGCATTTCTGATGGGTGTCATCAGCCACAGCTCCAGTGTGTACCCAGCATCCCCCACTAGGTGACCGTAGGATATGTCCCCACTGGCAAATCTCTGGTACAGCTGTATCAGATGCCATATGTGGGAATCGTCATAGCTTCCAGGGCAGCCAGCACACACATTCATTATAATGCCCTGGGCATCACATATAACCTGGCAGTTGATGGAGGGGATGCCCCTGCAGTTGATGTAGGCTCTACCCTTCTCACCAGGTGGTGCTTTATGTGTATGTGGGTGCAGTCTATAGCACCCACTACCCCAGGGTATTCTACTATTTGGTGGAAGAGATGCATATTGCTGGTCAACACCTCACGGGTGTTGAGGAAATGTACATGGTCACTGGCATGTGCTGACATGGCATCCAGGAACTGGTGGAATACTCTGGATGCTGATGCCTGTGAGATTCCCATGATATCCCCAGTTGTGCTTTGGGAGGTACTTGTGGCTAATATACCTAGGCCTACACATACCTTGGTATCCACTGGGATGGGTTCCCCTTGGTCAGTTTGGTGTGTCAGGTGTGGCCGGCACAGCTCAACAATTTGCTGCAGGAGGTCTCTGTCCACCCTATAGCATTCCACTGTCTACAGCTCATGTAGCCCCTGGTAGGTTACCCTGGGTCTGCACACTCTTCTCCGTCTCCTCACTGTGGGTTGTTCGGCAGCATTCACATCCTCACCACCCTCAGCCTCTTGCACATGCTGTTCTATGCTGCCTGCTGCATCCCTCCTCATTTTGTAGGTTTGTTTGTTAAAATTTCCCTGCTTGTATACACCAGTGGTATAGAGTGTGGAAAAAAACAGAGGGGAAGGTGTTTACTTAGTTTATAGTAGTGTTCTTGACTGGGCTAGTCTGCTGCCTGTGTAATTGGCTGATTCTGATACATTTCACCTGCCAACTATGCTAGTTCTACTTGAATACCATCCTACTGCTGTTTTCCCTTCCCATTGCCTCCCTGTTTAAGCCCGTGTGTGTGCCGTGCAAACAGAGTGCTCAGATGTGCACACTAACGCTATTTCCAGGTTTAACTTCCTTTTTCTTGCTGTTAAACCCTACGCTTTGTAACGAGTGCTAGGCAGGTTTAGTCGCACCCCTAGCTTAGCTGTGCTAAGCTCGGAGCAAACCCAAGCCACAGAGCTCCAATCCACTTACAGTATGCCTGACACCCCCCCCCCCCCATGATGTCACCTACCTCCTAGGCTTGCACACAGCTATTCATACTCTGACACTGTTGGGACCTGCCAATGCAGAGTTAAATGTGTCACACTGATCCCCCCCCTTAGCAATCACTACTCACTGGCCATGTTGTCTTCTGCCTGCCATTGACTTGCATGGCAGAATACTGATTTTAGTTAGAATGCTTATTTTAGGTTTATTTTGTTATTTTCCCCTCAATCCCATTTGCGCATCGCTGCCCTATGCTTAAACAGCCGAGATTGGCTAAAAAAAAATAAAGTTGATTTTTTTTATTTTTTGTATTGTTTGCAATGTCAATGGCCTTATACTTGGCTGGCATGTGTTCCTCAATGTTATACAGCCTTTATTTGGAGCGGTCATAGCTCCATTCTGGATTTTGCAGAAATGTACTCAGTTACTAACCGAGTACATTTCTGCAGAAAGCACTAGTCTTGCACAGACTGTTGCAAGCTTCCTGGTTGCAAATTCACCTCATTTGCATGGATTTCACCTGCAAATAGTATGATTTGCATACCAGGGCTTAGTCCATGCAAGATTAGTGCAGGAGCGCTCGTTCATGCCCCTGCAGGCTGTTCCTGAATCACATGGCAGATATATTGCCTGCGTGGGCTCCTGCACCAATCTTGCACTCTGTGCAAGCTTTTGATAATCCGGGGGCTTGTTATTCACTAAGAGCTGAGCCATGCAGATATAGCTTCCAACTATCATTTATCCCCTGGGGTAAGCCTAATATTCATATTTTTTCCATACTTCAAATTTGCTAATTGTCAAAATATAGTGAGACCATCTGTATTCACCAGTCTAGCCTGCATTCCTCCCACTGCAACCACTAGAACTATCATATGGTATTGATTTTAGTCACACAAAAGTATTATTAAATTGTCAATATTTGTAAAGATTAATGGCACTGTTCCAGTATGTTATAACTCATTATACCCTTTCTGGGATCCTTCTAATGATTCCTCTAGACATATATATTGTCTATTCATATTTACATTAATAATTCCAAAACCATAGTACTGTACATACATGCTATTGAAACACATGATTTATAACAACTGCATTTAGTGGGCCACTTCTGAACTCCATTAAGATACTAATATAGGAAGGAGCTACAGGGATGATTGCCTTGTGAGTCACTGGTAGGAAATACTTCCATGCTAATGAGGAAGTGTAGCTTATACCAGTGTGGCATACATTTGCATGCTTTGGAGCTTGCTTGCCATTTCTTTACTGTATTCAAGCATCTTCAGTAAAGCCATCATAAATCAAAGAAAGACTTTCATATTATAAATGAAAAATGCATTTCTGAAAATTTGTATAACAGCAAGCAATGGAAACAGATGGCATTTTATTACTAGGTAATGCCAAAACATTGCAAATGTATCCTGCATGCATCTGTATCTGCATACATGACCGTCATTTGCACTATTTCGAATAAAAAATGAGGTCCCTGGTATCCCCTTATAGGCAATATTTATATAAATACAGTGTATGCAAACTGAGAACATTACATACCAATCAATGGTCCAGGACACAAGCAAACCAATCCACTTTATACAAATAGGTTATGCTTCCTGTGGGGCTAGTTCTTAAGAAACTTTAATTAGCAAATCAGCATGTAATTTTGATATTTAAAGCAAATACTAAACTCTGCTACTGTATAATAAGGTTGGGTAACTCTTTGAGTATCATATTGAAATATTTAGTGGGTTTCAAGGGCTAATAGATCAGCAAATTTATTGATGGGTGAATTCTGCATCTGTGCCAAAGTATTGTGGTTTATTGAGTAACAAGTGAATGTGATCTACTCCATCATAGCCTTTCTAGTGTTCAAACCATCAATTAAAACCATCAGTTGTTGATTGTTATAAAATAATTTGAAAATTCACTTATCACATGTTGCCAGTATTTGCATGTGTGAGTTTGCGGTACATCAGATATTGGGAATTTGCCATTTCCTCACTGCTGTGCAATCTCAGGGTTGGTTTATATAAGTTGCAATGTGTACAGGGAGCACTATTCTATTTTATTTTTTGATTTTTGTGTGGTTGATCTTTTGATAGCAAAACCACTTGACGTGCATTTATTTGACATATACTTACGTATAATCTACTTTGAAATAGATAAGAATCAGACAGATACAAAACACGAAAGAAGGATAACTAAGCAACTGTTTTGAAGAAAGTGTTGGTGGAAATGTGACTAACCATAAATACATTTCAAAGAATAATGCAACTATTCAAGATTTTATGGTGTGGCCAGCAGGTGTTGTGGGAGCATTCTTCTGTAATCAGCTCCTTTGGCCAGGCTATCTGACTTCTGTTTTCGTGTTTTGTTTATTTAGTGAAATTTGCATATTGTGTCATAATCCTATTTAATGTCATGTAATTCTACTTAAATGTAAATGGTACCATGCACTTTATTATGCATTTCCCACAGTGTCATACGTGATCAAAGAGTTTTATTTAAATTTTAACCATTTAAAGCATGACCTTTGCGGTAATATTTCAGTGAAGCAACTAACTCCACGTATCTCTCTCGCTTCTTTTTTACTCTATAGATGTCACTTCAGGCTACCAAATTGTTTGAGAAACTGAAAGTGAATGGGATCTCATCCAACTAAGACAGGGAAAACAGTTCATTTTAATTTAAGAAATATTATAAGAAAACTAGACTAAAAAAATCAATGATAGTGATCAAAGATGCATAGGTTCTTACTTTGCACTGCATAAATTATTCCTATACTTTCTGTATAAAAGTCTGTTTGAAATTGTGGAGCTGCTACATCTTTTACTTTATTCTGGCTGTTCAATAAAAACATCATTAAAACTTTTGCTGCAAAACATCTGTACGTACATTCTTTTAACTATTTTTAAAGAACTTTAAATGGTGCAAAAGCAGCCAAATTATTCATTTTTATATAAACTAAACAAGGAAAATTCACTCAAGTAAGTACTCAAGAGCATTTTAAAGCAGTACATGGAATTCATAAAAAATGTGAAGCCTGAAAACAATTCAAATGGATTAAATGCCAAACTTTGGATGTTTGCTGGAACTTGAACTATTTTTTTTTTTTAACTGCAGTTCATGCCTTGAAAAGTTCCGGTAAAAGGAACTCTACAGCAAGAAATTCTTACACATTGAATGTTCTTACACATTGAATGGCTGTGTTCGAGCACTTCAGAAATCTAAACTTTGTCGGAATCCTAAAGAAAACAAAGACATGTCAGAGCGATGATGTTCAAAAACCCAGAAGGCATACATTGATTTACTTGTATTTATTATTGCTTGGAGAAGTTTACAAGCTTAAGGTCACTGCCAAATACTGCAGATTATTCTAAGTACAGAGCTAAAGATGGCAGCAAAGATCATGTCAATAAAGAAAAGTGCAATGTAGCTAACTTGACAGTCATGTTCTCTTGTCTGCCTTGACAACTGCAAAGTCGATTTTTGAAAGGTATATAAGATAAAGATTCATAGGTTCATAGGTTCATACTAGGCTATCTGCCCTAGGGCATTTATAAGCCTAGCCAGAATGTGTTTGGCTTTCGCCACCCATTTTAAATTTATTTTGCTATGCCCTTTTTCGAGGTTAGTATTCTGTGCCTCTGTCTAACAGTGACACAGAAGTGATACCCGGGGTAAACCTACGATCTCCCATCCACTCATCAAGATTCCTCTTGAAGAGAGTCAATGAGGGACTCTGCCTAACCTGGACTGGGATTTTATTCCAGAGTGAAGGGAGCCTCTGGGTTATGAATCTGTCCCTCCAGCATGTCCTATTTATTTCAGTGCTGAGGTTCAAGTCTCTCGAGCACGTAGCTCGATGGGATTTGGATTTTCTGAGGTGCAGCATGTCCGTTAATTCCGGGTTGGACATGGCTTTATACGTCAGGCACAGATCGCCTCTGAACAGGTGGTATACAACTGAGTAGAGCTGGAGTTTCTTTAACCGGGCAGCATATGGCATCTGTTTGAGCCCTTTGATCCTCTTGGTGAGGTACTTTTGGGGTCTTTCCAGTTGCTGCAGGTGTCTGGTAAGGTACATCCCAAAAGGGGCATTGTACTCAATTATGGGCCTGATGAGGGATGAGTAAAGAGGCACGATGATGTCCCCTGATCTACATTTGAATCCCTTCGTGATTAGGTGGGCTATATAAAATGTTTTTCTAACCACTTTGGCCACGTGGTTGTCAAATGAGAGATTGCTATCAACTTGGGTCCCCAGGTCCCTAATTACTTCTTCTGTACTTAATGGATTACCACCTATGTGGTAATTTGTGGGCACTTTGTTTTTGCCAAAGGGGATGACTATACACTTTTTGGCATTTAGCTTGAGGCCATGGCTCTGGCACCAGTTGTCTGTTTCTATGAGGCCCTTTTGGAGGATGCTTGTGTCGGCTGGAGAGTCGATTATGGCACCCAGTTTGCAGTCATCTGCGAACTTGGTCAGCCACAGTCCTTCCGTGTTGGCCTGTACCTCCGAGAAATATATACCAAACAAGAGAGGTCCCAGGACTGAGCCTTGTGGGACACCACTTGTAACTGGTTTGGAGTATGACATGGCTCCAGCAATTCTAACCATGTGGGTTCTGTCCTTGAGCCAGTTTGCAATCCATCTAGTGACATAGGGGTTTATATTTAAGCTGGTGAGCTTATCTATAATGCCCGAGTGGGGTATTGTATCGAAGGCTTTTGCGAGGTCCAGGTAGGCTGTGTGGACCACCTTCCCCTCATCAATGGCCTTGGTGACTGTTTCAAAGAAATCAACCAGGTTTAAGAGGCAGGATCTTCCCTTAACAAAGCCGAACTGGGTAGGATCCAGTGTTTGTAGGTCCCCAATATCTTTATCTATGAGGTTCATGATGATCCTTTCCATAGCTTTGCAGACCAAGCTAGTCAGGCTTATGGGGCGATAGTTTCCAGGATCTGTTGAGGCACCACCTTTATGGAGAGAGACCACTGTTGCTGTACGCCACTCTTTGGGCACATATCCTGTAGTAAGGCTGAGATTGAACAGTAGTTTTATGTTTGGGTTTAGCTCTTCTTGGAGTTCATGTAGGACACAGCCCGGGACACCATCTGGTCCCACTGATGCTGTGTTTTTTGCTTTGGAGAGGGCGGCTCTTACCTGAGCATCTGTTATGTCAGGGGGGCAGCACTCTGCTGGGATAGATATTTGCCCTTTTGGTGGGGGGGGGAGTTTGCGCTGAACCTGTCAGCTAGGATGTTGGCAATGTCTGTGGGTTCGGTGTATTTTTTGTCATTTTGGACTAATTCTGAGCATATCTGGGAATTACCACCCAGGTTCCTAACATAACTAAAGAAAGCCTTGTGATTATCCTTAGTGTCCTGTGCAATTTTTGTCTCGAAGCTGGCCCTAGACAATTTTATGTGTGCCCGTAGTTTTTTGCTAATACTGATCAGTGATGCCTTCCCTTTATGGGATTTTGCTCTATCATTTAGTATCTTCCTCCTTCTATTGCATAGTTTGTTTATGGCTGGGGTCCACCAGACAGGACGTCTGCCTTTGGAGGATTGGGTCTTGGTTTTATTTGGGATCGCATGATCCATGCATTCCTGAAGGTGTTCATAGAATGCGTTTATAAAGGATTCTGCGGTCTGGGCCGTATTTTCCACAGGCCCGGGGGCTTTGAAGGATTCCACCTCAGTTTTGAGGAGTGTGAAATTTGCTTTAGAGAAGTTTTTCACTGTGGTTGTCTGGGCAGGAGGTGGGGTCGGGATGTGAATATCCAGTGAGATTAGTTTATGGTCTGATCTTACGAGTGAGGAATGCACTTCTGGTCTGGAGCATAGAGTCCCCATGTTGGTGATGATCAGGTCCAGTATGTTTTCCCCTCTTGTGGGAGTGGTAACAAGTTGTTCCATAGCATTTGAGTTTATAAATTCTAGGAACCTTTGGGCTAGGGTGTTGGAGCTAGAGTAATGCTCCCAGTCTATGTTTGGGTAGTTGAAGTCGCCCAATATAATGGTGTTTGGAGAGACCTTCATATTTTCCAGTGTTCTCAGGAAGGCCGAGTGGGGTTCCTGGGTTTGGGAGGGTGGTCTGTAGCAGGCTATAAACTGGAAGGCAGTTTTACCCACTGTTAGTTGCACATGGATAGTCTCTGATGCTTCGTGCTTTGCCACCAACCTGGAGGTGTAGGTATCTTTGATGAATATCGATACTCCCTCCTTTTGTGGTTCGGTCCAAGTTTTGGGGCGAAAAGCATGGTATGAGGTATAACCTGGTAGTGCTGGGGTGCTCTCGGGAGCCCTGAACCAGGTTTCTGTTACTGCACAGGTATCGATGTTCTCCATGCTAAGGAGAGTTTTGAGTGTGTGCATCTTGAGGTTTAGACTTCTGGCATTGAGTAGCATTACTCTTAGTTTCTTATCCCTTGTGATACCTATGGAGGTGGGTTTGTCTTTTGAGCCTTGCCTAAAAAGGCACTATGGGGGTAGCAAGAGCCTTTGCCAATATCCGAAAGCCCAGGGGTGACAGGTGCAAGCCGTCCCTAGCAAAGCATCGTGGCTTGTTGAGCATATCATCCCAAGCTGACAGGCATTGGATCCCCTTTGAATGACACCAGTACTTAAGCCAATTGTTGAAATTGATCATCTTGTCTTCATATTGTGGCATCATTCTTGGTGAGGGTAAGATGCTACTCAAGGTCAGGGTCATACCGGCCTGGGCTACATGCTCAGAAAGCTCCTTTATGTCTCTTTTCATGTAGTCCAGGGAGGTACATCTCAGGTCATTCACACCAGCATGGACAATGACTGAGTCATATTTGTACTTGCCTTGGAGTGACCTGAGTGCTTGTGTTATGTGGCGGATCCTAGCGCCCGACAGGCTGCTCACCGTGACCCTCTCCTTGTTCAGCCTGGTGAGCAGGACGTCAGTGTGTCTGACGATAGAGTCACCTATTACAAGTGTATCAGGTGTGTTGTTTAGTCTTAAGGGCTGTGACTGTTCGGCACACTGGCTTTGTGAGATATATGTTGCACGTGTTTTGTTTTGGGGTAGCGGCTGCTTGGGTGTCTGCTTTGGAGTTCTCTGCTGCTTCAGCAGATCTTTATTTAGAGCCTCCGAGTATGTTTTTGTGTGATTATGTGTTTGGTTTGCTGTCGTGGTAGGTCTATGTGAGACTGGAATTGTAGTGAGTGTGGTTTCCTTCTCCTCCTGACTGGTTATGCCAGTACTGAGTTGAGAGAGCTTAGCCTCCAGTTTGGCTATATGGTTGGATCTCTCACATGTGTTGGAATTTGTTGGGAGGAGGAGAGGGTTGTCTGTGTACATGAGGCAGTTGTTACATTGCCTCAAGATTGCCAGATTCACCAGCTGGACCGGAGAGGAGATTGACAACTGACCTTTGGACATGCTAGAATAATATTGGGAATTCCTTAATAATTGAAAACCAGGGCCAGTGGGGAGTGAGGGTGTAGTGCTTTTAATTTTTAGTGCTGACTTATATAATTGCTTTAGTGAGCAAGTGCCAGGTAACTTAAGTGCAATGTGTTACAGGTAACTTAAATGCAAAAACGACAAACAGTAACTTTCTTTCAAGTGAAAAAAGGAAATAAGTACAGTAAGCAATGCAGATATCACTAGTGATCCACAGAAGCGCTGAGAAGCCGCGTATTAGGTGGAATTAGCGTTCCAGGGAAATAACAAGCAAACAAACAACAAGCATATAAACAAAGCTAGATTCAGCAGGCCTGGATCTAGTCTATGCTACAGCAAACAAGGTGTACCAATTTCAGTAAGATACAGTTCAAATATTCAGGCACTATAAACCTTTAACTAGAAATTCCCAGCTCAGAAGGGTAGAGTCCAGCCTCTTCTCCCACAAGAGTGCAGACCACAAACCTTCTTAATGTAAAATAACTGGCCTGAAGCCCAAGTGCTTAAACCAGAACTAATACACTTTAAGAATAACAGACACTGGGCTCTCAATCAGCAGTTCCCAACTTAGAAGGATGAAAGCTACCTGACCTGCCACCACAGTGCATGCCACAAACCTTCCTAATGTAAAACAACTGGTCTGAAGCCCAAGTGCTTAATCCAAAAGACTTAGAATGATAGCTACACTTTAATCAAGTTACTACCAAGCAGTAATAAATACAATTGAATACTTTAGAGAATGCCTGGATTAGTGCTCAAGTTACACAAACAAAGCTAGATCCAGCAGGCCCGAATCCAGTCTATGCCACAGCAAACAAGGCGCACCAACTTCAGTAAGAAGCAGTTCAGATATGCATGCACTATAAGCCTTCAACCAGAAATTCCCAGCTCAGAAGGGCAGAGTCCAGCCTCTCCTCCCACAAGAGTGCAGACCACGAACCCTCTTAATGTAAAATAACTGGCCTGAAAGCCCAAGTGCTTAAACCAGAATTAATACACTTTTAGAATAACAGACACTGAGCCCTCAATCAGCAGTTCCCAACCTAGAAGGATATAAGCTACCTGTTCTGCCACTACAGTGCAGACCACAAACCCTCTCAGTGCAAAACAACTGGTCCGAAGCCCAAGTGTTTAAACCAAAAGGCTTAGAATGAGTTACACCAAGCAGTAATAAATACAACTGAGTACTTTTAAGATGATGCAAAAGTAGGTAGAAACACAAGTACAGTAAAAGCAGATGAAATTTTTTTTTTTTTTTCTGAACAAGTGCTGAGATCAAAGAAACAGATTTGAGTGCTGAAACTAGAAAACTGGCTAGTTATAAGAAAAAAAAAGGCTTCCCTCCAACACAGAAGGGCTTGGAAGCTCAGAAGCCTACAAATAGTCTATACCACTTAACAGGAAAGGCAGGAAACAAGCTTAATTTTTTTTTCTGTTTCCCAGATGCTCTCTTTGTACACAGTAGTAGTGCCTGAAATCAGAATATGATCTCACTGCACTCAATTGAGTGAGCAAATGAGATGGGCCCAGAAGGAGTATCCAAACACAAATTTACAAGATGGGCGGGCAGTTGCAAGGCCACTAAGATTAACACCAAAACAAAAACAGTGATGGTGGGTGGGACTAACTGAAGAGCAGAATGAAAACTTCCAGTTCAGTTAATATTCCTTCCACACAGTTAAAATCAATTTAAATACTGTATTTTTTTGAAAAAAAAAAGAGCAGATAAAGGTACTTAAATTCTCTTATACGTCCAGTTGAATACAGCAAGTTCTTAGCTGGCCAAAGCTGAGGTTTTTAAGCAGAAAATATTTCACACTGTACCACTTTTATAGGCAAGGACAGGAAATCAAAGAATGTGACTACCCCCACACCTGTAATTACTAGCAAATAACAAAATTCAGCAAACACTGACTACCTTCCAGTTCAGCTAATATTCCTTCCACACAGTCAAGATGAACTTCATATGAAGCCTGTTGTAGCGGTGTTAGCTATGTTGTACTGAAAGCATGTTAAATAGGATCAGAAACATTAAACGTATTCATTTCAGTCTCTGCAGATGACTACCTTGTACATAAACTGCCATAGATTATCTGAAACAATAAAGACCATGAGGAAAGCTTGTAATGGACGCACAGGTAATCCTGCTGTCAGCACTGCTGCCCATTACTTATAATACTGTCATTGGCTGCTTCTGAAAGCAGCACCACCATCCAGTTCCACCCCTAAAAGCTTTGGAACTGGTTAAGTGTTGTCTGCCAGTTAAACTGAGCATAATATAAGTGGGTGGCCTACACATATATGGTAAGTGTCAATACTGATGGAAGCAATTGAACAGTACTGAAATACTCAAAGAAGTATGTTACTTTGCAGCTACTTCATCTGCTGTTAAGGCATGAAATCTTAGCTGCATCCATTCATCCATACAAACATACTTTTCTAAACTGGTTGGCCTGATAATGTTTGAAGTCTTTACTGTGATGTTTGCAGTGTTAGCAGAATGACCAGACTAGTGCAAACTGCTCCATCCTCAACAACAGTTCTTAGCTCATTTTGTTGGCTCATTAGTGATTTCCAGGCAGTATGAGACACAGTCTCTGTATGGTATCCTGCAATTGGACATCTTCACAGTGAGCTGTGATTGCCTCCTCCCACATTGGTTGTCAATGATTCATCATTACTGGCAACCAATCCAGCTCATTTGAACCATAACAGCCAATAGAAGCAGTGTGTGTGCTCTGAAACCATTGCAGACTGCACAGTTCCTAACCCTTTCTCAGAGAGTTAGTACAATTACCATGCAAAGCGACCTCAGTACTCTTGCTTCAGTTAGTTACATGTTAGTCCTTAGCCAAAGATCATTACACTAGATGTGACTGGAGAAATAAGCTGAAAAGTATATTAAAAGCTTCATCCTGCGACTCTGCTCAAACTTGACTACGATTACAACTCCAACAATACTGCTGTTACTGCATCCCACTTATGGTCAGTCTCAAGATTCCCCGCTACATCCACTTGTGGACAAAATCCCATTTAAACTCTATACCTAACCTATATAGGACAATCCACATTTAAGCAACAAATCTATGACTTTTGAATCTGAGGCACTGGTTTTCCTTTGATCTACTTCACATTCAGTAGAAGGCAAGAACAAGTCCAGCATTTATTAGAAACTTGCCTGTCATTACTTGTCAATGTTTATATTTTCTTCTATTTTTAATGCTCTCTGCAATTAAGAAAATGGTCCAAAATCATTTCTCAGAACTCCAGCAGGACTTTCCACTGTAAGCACAGCCATCATATTTCTCTAACTAAACTTATCTTTCAGAACTCAACCATGACAAAGGAAGGACCATCTTCACTCTTTATTTGTTAACTTCAATTAAATATGCTTAATACAGAAATACTGCTTACTGGGCAGCTGTGATGGATGAAGGAAGTAATTGTAAAGAACTTTTGACTCATGCTGTCATCAATATTTAAGACTAAACGTATTTGGGTATATGTAAATATTCTTTAGTATTTCTTATCTCTTATAAATATGCAGTATATTTTGAAATAGACATGGTTCATATATTTTTAATTGGAACAATGAGTGGGAAGTTCACTGAAAAGCCAAACAGTAAAAACAAAATGAAAACTCCAGCAAAGCTAGAACTTCCACTGAGTGACCTCCCAAACCTCTTATATCAGAGGCACATGGGATATATGCAAATGATCCTTATGAACATGAGGTGTTTCAGACAATTGGCGATTCTGGATGCCCATGACTTGTTTTGTCATTTTAATGGACAATTTCAGGCCAATAAAGCAAAAGCCCACTAGCTGTGGATATGCATATTTCGTCCCATGTGCCTCTGGTATAAGAGGTTTGGGAGGTCACTCAGTGGAAGTTCTATATTTGCTGGAGTTTTCATATTTTTAATTGGAGAAAGATGGCTAACTGACAGATATGACCATGGATTAGCCCTGTTAGGCTTGTTAGAATCCAATGAAACATAAAATCTCAAAGTGATATGAATCACTCCTAACAGATCGTCTTCCAGAATGTGACCTGCAGTATGGAACTTCGTCCCCAGCTGTGTATCCTTCACTGTAATTACAGCACTTCATAGCTGGTCTTCATGAGCACCTGGACAGTATATGTCAGTGTAAATGCTTCTTCCAGAGCCCTACTTCGTCAACCATTTCTCCCTCTTACTCAGTGAACCTCAAGATAACTTGATACACCAATGAGCAATACCACTCGTATCCAGTTTTTATAACTCACCGCTTAATTGTATTAATAAAGGTTTATTTGTAGGAATTGCATTTAGTCTCATTTCTGATTTATTTATTTATTGTTTGGTTTCTCTATCAGACTTTCCAGAGGATTTTACTACCTTTATCCAATTAGACCATTCATTCTGTTAGGAGAAAAAACAGTAATTCCTGGAGTAAGTAAGGGTCTTACAATCCATTTATTCCTGTCTGGGCTTCCTGACTGGCCCATTTATACCTCCTATGGTCAGAGCCAGATGTTAATGAGTGGGTCAGTTTTTAGATCCAATGAAATGTCTTATCATATCCTTTGAAAATCACCCTCATTGTGGTGGCTCATATGAGTTCGACTCAGAGCTGTCTGTTATGGCAAGTATGTCATTACATACTGACTTCCCCACTCACTATCCCCTCAAAGGGATGACATTCAGCCTGCACTCCAACGATGCAATATCCAGTGTTTCTCTAGGTGTCACCCAAGTGGATAGACACAGACACAATCACCTCACCAGGATGGGCAAGCTGGCCTTTGCTGCTCATTCCCATCTTCCATGTCTCAGCTCTTAATGTTCCCAAGCCACAAGTTCAACTTGGGTCATCTGGGTCACTGTCATGATTTCATTCTCATATGTCACAGGGTAGTAGTTTTGTTTCTGATTTTGATCTAATACTTTACAGTTCTTTAAGTCTGCATGTAACTGCAAGTGGCTGATGTAAAGCATCTATTAGTAATCATCGTGTTATAGTAATAGAGTCATTGCCTTTACCATCAGCCTGGGTTGTGGATGAAAGGGGTTCTGTAACCGATGCATGTAATGAATTATCTAATGTAACTAAGTAAATAAATAGATAAACAAATAAATAAATCCTTGATAGCTTGAACCTTTTCAAGCACAACATATTGTGATGTGTACACACAAGAAATAGATAACTATGATTTTAAGATGAGATACCCAGAACAGTGTTTTGAAATTTCTGTTAACATCTGAAATTAATTCTTTGACGGCCTTGTCCTCACATAGTCCCATAACAGTTAATATGGTACATTTATTGCTTTGCATTAGTGCACTCATTCTGATCTTTCTTGTTCTTATTTAGTCTATTGCTGTCCTGAACCCTATGTTACCCAGCTTTTCCAATAGAAAGTAGTCTCACTACTTTTTCAAATAATGGCTCATAGGAGGGAGAATACAAGATTAGCAACCTTAAAGAGCCTTTTTAGGCCTAACAGTGTTTCCCAGAAATATTAGAAAGGTGTTGATCCCTTAGGCTTTGTGGGGATATATAAACTTAGGCACATGTGGTCAAGAATTTACAAGCTTCCTGTCTCAAATAGAGACACAGGCCCAAGTCCTAGGGTCAATTTATAATTTTTCATCTGCTGATACAGGTTTTGCTTGAATAAGTGCAGGGAAGAACTCTGCTTCATATAGATGGAAAGCCTGTTCCAGAGAAGGGGTAGCCACTGAAGGAAATACCTGTCACTCTAGCATGTCCTATTTATGTTGTTGGTAAGGCTTAGCTCCCTGGATTGGATGTTTCTGATGATATTTGTTTTGCAAATGTGCAACAGGTCTGTTAAGGCTGTATCAGAGAATGCATTGTAGGCCTGGTATAGGTTGTCTTTTATCAGCCTGTAGGAGACCTAGTAAAAAGATGAGACGTTTTGCCAGTCCACATAGGACTTGGTTTCCTAACCATGTATTTGTTTGTGGAAAACCTCTCTGTATACTCCGGTTGTTGCATATGCCTGGTCAGGTACATGCTAAAGGGGGCATTACACTCCACAATCAGTCTTATGAGGGCATGAGGGAAGAGTACAACGAAATAATGATGTCCTGGACCTGGTTGTCATATCCTTGCTTATATGCAACATTCTTGGACCTGGATGTCATATCCTTGTTTATATGCAACATTATTGGACCTGGATGTCATACCCCTTGTTTATATGAAACATTCTTGGACCTGGATGTCATACCCTTGTTTATATGAAGCATTCTTGGACCTGGGTGTCATACCCTTGTTTATATGAAACATTCTTGGACCTGGGTGTCATACCCTTGTTTATATGAAACATTCTTGGACCTGGGTATCATACCCTTGTTTATTTGCAACATTCTTGGACCTGGATGTTATACCCTTGTTTATATGAAACATTCTTGGACCTGGATGTCATACCCTTGTTTATATGAAACATTCTTGGACCTGGGTGTCATACCCTTGCTTATATGAAACATTCTTGGACCTGGATGTCATACCCTTGTTTATATGAAACATTCTTGGACCTGGGTGTCATACCCTTGTGTATATGAAACATTCTTGGACCTGGATGTCATACCCTTGTTTATATGAAACATTCTTGGATCTGGGTGTCATACCCTTGTTTATATGAAACATTCTTGGACCTGGGTGTCATAACCTTGTGTATATGAAACATTCTTGGACCTGGATGTCATACCCTTGTTTATATGAAACATTCTTGGATCTGGGTGTCATACCCTTGTTTATATGAAACATTGTGGGACCTGGATGTCATACCCTTGTTTATATGAAACATTCTTGGACCTGGATGTCGTACCCTTGTTTATATGAAACATTGTTGGACCTGGATGTCATACCCTTGTTTATATGCAACATTCTTGGACCTGGGTGTCATACCCTTGCTTATATGAAACATTCTTGGACCTGGGTGTCATACCCTTGTTTATATGAAACATTCTTGGACCTGGGTGTCATACCCTTGTTTATATGAAACATTCTTGGACCTGGATGTCATACCCTTGTTTATATGAAACATTCTTGGACCTGGGTGTCATACCCTTGTTTATATGCAACATTCTTGGACCTGGGTGTCATACCCTTGTTTATATGAAACATTCTTGGACCTGGATGTCATACCCTTGTCTATATGAAACATTCTTGGACCTGAATGTCATACCCTTGTTTATATGAAACATTCTTGGACCTGGGTATCATACCCTTGTTTATATGAAACATTCTTGGACTTGGATGTCATACCCTTGTTTATATGTAACATTTTTGGACCTGGGTGTCATACCCTTGTTTATATGAAACATTCTTGGACCTGGATGTCATACCCTTGTTTATATGAAACATTGTTGGACCTGGATGTCATACCCTTGTTTATATGAAACATTCTTGGACCTGGGTGTCATACCCGTGTTTATATGAAACATTCTTGGACCTGGATGACATACCCTTGTTTATATGAAACATTCTTGGACCTGGGTGTCATACCCTTGTTTATATGAAACATTCTTGGACCTTGATGTCATACCCTTGTTTATATGAAACATTCTTGGACCTGGATGTCATACCCTTGTTTATATGAAACATTCTTGGACCTGGATGTCATACCCTTGTTTATATGAAACATTCTTGGATCTTGATGTCATACCCTTGCTTATTTGCAAAATAGAATGATTTCTTTACTACTGTTGACACATGATGGTCAAAGGCCATTTGCTCTTGATGTAGTTTTCAAATCCCTGGATCTACTTTAATAGGTTCATACGTGTGTACTAGGCTAATGACCCTGGAGCCTTTATAAGCCTAGCCCATAGGATTACCCTGGCATTGTGCCACCTGACCTTAGTTACCAGTGCCTCTGTCGAGTTGAGCCACTGGAGTGATTCCTGTGGTGAATTTTCTATTTCCCATCCACTCATCAAGATTTCTCTTAAAGAGGGCCAGTGAGGTGCTCTGCTTGACATGTATGGGAAGTCTATTCCATAGCATGGGCAGTCTCTGTATTATGAGCTTGTCCCTCCAGCATGTTCTGATGACTGTGGTAATGAGGTTGAGGTTTCTGGAGTATGTGGTGCAGAGGGATTGGGATTTCTTTAGATGTAGCATTTCTACAGAGCTGGGTCAAACATGGCTTTGTAAGTCAAGCAGAGAGCGCCTCTAAGTAGGCAATATGAGACAGACAATAGTTGGAGTTTTTTGAGTCTGTCCATATAGGACAAGTGTTTAAGGCCTAGGATCCTCTTTGTGAGGTACTTTTGTGGCATCTCCAGTTGTTTCAGGTGTCTAGTGAGGTACATGCCAAATGGGGCATTGTACTCAATGACTGGCCTAATGAGGGAAGAGTAGAGGGAGACAATGACCTCTTTTTTCCTGGATGCAAAACCGTTAGTAATGAGATGTGCCACATAGAAGGACTTTCTGACCACAGTGGCAATGTGGTGGTCAAAAGAAAGGTTGCTGTCAACCTGCGTTCCCAGATGTCTGATAATGCCTTCTGTGTTCAGTGGACTACCATCGATGTGGTAATTCATGGGAACTGGGTTTTTCCCAAAGGGGATAACAGTACATTCTTTGGCATTGAAATTAAGGCCATGGTTCTGACACCAGTCGTTGGTCTCAGTGATGCCTTTCTGTAGGATGTCAGCATCTCTTGGGGAGTTAATAATAGCTCCCAACTTGCAATTGTTTGCAAACTTTGTCAGTCAGAGTCCCTTCATATTGTCCTGGAGTTCAGAAAAGTAGATACCAAACAGGAGAGTACCCAGGACTGAACCATGTGGGACTCCACTCGTGACTGGTTGGCAGTTTGACTTGGAGTCAGCTACTTTCACAATGTGGTTTCTATCTGTGAGCTGGTTTGCAACCCACCTAGAGATACAGGGGTTGATGCCTAACTTAGTGAGGTTTTCTATGATTGCTGAGTGGGGAATGGTATCATAGGCTTTGGCCAGATCAAGGTAGACTGTATGAACCACCTTGCCATCATCCACAGTTCTGGTGACTGACTCAAAGAAGTCAATGAGGTTGAGCAGGCATGATCTACCCTTCACAAAACCAAACTGTGTGGGATCCAGAGTTTGGAGATTTCCTATATCCTTGTTTGTTAGTCCATGATGATATGTTCCATAGCTTTGGATATCAGACTTGTCAGGCTAATGGGGCGATAATTCCTAGGGTCTGTAGTCACTCTTCCTTTGAGGAAAGGGATGATATAGCACTGCATCATTCGGTAGGGACAAAGCCTGAGGTGAGGCTGTGATTGAACAGGGCACACAGGTGAGGTGCCAGTTCACTCTGTAGTTCATGAAGAACACAGCCAGGGATATTATCAGATCCCATGGAAGCTGTATTTTTGGTCTAAGACAATGCATCTTTAACCTGTGCAGCAGTAATACTGGGTGCCCGGTAATCTACTGGTATTGTGATTGGTCCTTTGGTGGCGGAGAGAGGGGTAATGTCGGCACTAAATCTGTCAGCCAGTATATTGGCAATTTCTGTTGGCTCGGTATAGGAGGTACCATTGTGCAGTAGCTCAGAGCAAATATGGGTATTGCTGTGGAGATTCTTTCCATAACTATAGAAAGCCTTATGGTTGTCTTTACTTTCTGTTGCAGTTCTGTTTTCATATCTAGCTTTAGAGGATTTGATGAGAGATCTCAGCTTTTTGTTGAGGCTGATAAGGGAGTTTTTCCAGTTTTGGGACTTCACCTTATTCCGCATCAGTTTCCTCCTTCTGTTGTAGAGTTTGTTTATGGCAGGGGACCACCAGATTGGCTTCCTTTTTTTGGAGGAGAGTGTCTTGGTTCTATTGGGTATGGCGAGATCCATGCATTTGTGTATGTGTTTGTACAGTGCATTGGTGTATGATTCAGCAGTTATGCAACTATTCTCTATTTGCATGGGTGCCGTGAAGTTAGCCACCTCTGTTTTTAGGAGCCCAAAGTTAGCTTTGGAGAAGTTTATCATGGTGGTTACCTTTGTGGGGCAGGTGGGAGGGATGTGAATTTCCAAGGTGATTAGTTTGTGGTGAGATCTAACCAATGAGGAGTTGACTAATGGTGTAGAGCAACGGTCGCCCATGTTAGTAATGACTAGGTCATGGTCAAGACTAATTGTGGAGTACAATAGCCCCTTTAATGTGTGGGTATTCCTATGTTTTCTTCTAATTTGCTTGTAGCAGACATGAAAGAGTCAAAATTTTCGTTTCTCATTCACTTGACAAGAGTTTGATGCCAGCATTACTTTACATGGAGTAAACACCTCTGACTAGAATGGAGTAAGATAAAGTATGAGTCTAATGGGCCAGTTTGTCGAAAGATTCTAATGACGCAGGTGGTGAGGCAAATGTCTACAAGTCATTACCGCCATCCATTATGTTCTTCTCAGCTGATCTTTTTAGCATGTTGTATAATGAACATTTGTTATACTGCTTTTACTAATCTATGGCTCTTTCTGCAGATAAGGCCATATTTTATCATGTAATACAGGAACGCATGGGATTCCTTAGCGCTAATAAATATATTAGTAGTACCGTAGTACCTTTATTTGCACTTAAGTGATTGATTCCAACTAATCTTTGGTGTCTAACATGGAAATCTGATTTCAGAAGTGTGCATTTACCTGTTCCTTCATTTAAACCATCAAGGTTCCATGTTGAAATCTCAACAATCACAATATCAAGTGCCATAATACTGAAAAAAAAATACTGAAAGTACAGGAGAACAGTGAATATCAGACATTGCCCTTCTGCTTTAAACTTCTGTTTTTGTAAGGATGCAAGCCCAACATAAATCCCAGGTTTGGGGGGCATGAACTTAAATGTATATGCCAATTCCAAGATCAGCTTATCTCAGAGATAAGGGGCTATTCAGAGAAATGGCAATCTTGGAAACAGATTGCTGAAGCACTAATTATGCAATTGCTGCTGCCCATTTCCCTCATTCTTATATGCATCCCAGTATTGTTCTTGCGTCAGCTTTAGAGACTTGTTAATAAGACCATGTCTAGCCAATAATGCAGCCTAAATTAGGCAACTTTGCATTATCATCCTTTTTGTTCAGGCAGAACTTCAGCCATTTCTTCTATTTAAAAATATAGGAAGTATGTCATTCTGTCACATTTAGTGATATCTATCCTTTATTGCCAGTTCTCAAAAAGTCATTCCTACGTAGAGGCACTGGAGTTTCCAAAAGGACCTCAGAATGCATACTTCCAGTCAGTATGATGTGGAGTAACAATCATTTATTACTGTTTCCAGCAGACACCAGGAATTGTTGAATAAATCTGCACTACATTTTTACTTCAACCATACATTGGAAAGCTCAATCATTTGATTCCTTGAAGTACATAAATGCATCCCTAACTGAAAATAACATGACTGTGCTTTTCAGTTGCAGGACAGTGAAATATAGATCATGGTTATTCAGTAACACTCCTAAAACGTGGCATTCCTTTAATCATAAGTTGTGTTACGTCCTTTATATTATGTGCATGCTTTATAGGCAACATAAAGGCAGCTGCATTTCACCTGTATACTGTCATGTCCTTTTGCTACATTAACTTTGTATGTCACTGTTTGATTATTTTTGATTCACTCATTGATCTGTATGTGCTTTTGTTCATCTTATTGTCTACTGAGACCATCCCAGTAATGAAGGAATTTCCATCTCAACTGTTTCCCCAGTTATGACATGTGGTTAATCATTCATCACAGAAACACAGAAGATTTTTCTTACAATGTTTGCCTCTACTGTTTGTTAATTATCAGCTCCCTCCACGGTCTAACAACCCATTCATTCCCCATCACTAGGGCAAGAGTCGTTTGGGAGGAGCTGTTATTCAGACAACCAATAGAAGTTATTCAAGATTTTTCATCTTACATTTCTGCTTCCCTACTGTATACATCCAGTAAGTTGTGATGGTGGGCAGTGCAATAAAATGGCAGAAGAGGAACTCTTCTCACTTCTGCGGAGGACATTCTCCCCAGGCATCCCTGACCCATTACCAAGGCAAGAGCAGTGAGTTTGATGGTCTCCACCAGGAAGTCAGCGGCACTAACTGTGCCACCAGCTGTGTACAAACAATTGCTCCTCCCTGAGAGAGAGAAAAGCAGGCCATGCCCCTTTCATTCTATCCCTTTACTCCACCCCTTTCAATTCACTCCAGCCCTTTCTGCCTTGTTTCTGAAGTGCCAGTTGTATAAAAGTTAATTAAGAATTTATCCCCTGTGCCATAGAGCCAGGTTTAAACATTCAACATTTGCAGTGTTGTTGTGTTAAAATATAAATCCTTCTATATACTGTTTTGTTTTAAAAAAATAATTGTGTACTGTTCTTTAGTATGTTTAGTAGAAAGTAGCAAAATATGTTTTTCTGTACAACTTTTTTGAGGATTATTTAATAACATTTGTCTTCTACTATGCCAGGAAAAGTGAATGATTTTGTTTCCTTAACTTTATATTCTTAATAACCCAATTTACTTAAAAACTGTAACACAAGTGATAAATATATAAACAGACTGTATTCATATTGTACGCAGTCTTATGGAAAATATATTTCCTTAAAATAAATGTGGCATTTATTATACTGAATTATTAGTAAAGTATATTTCCTGTTATGACTGCATATTTTTACATCACTATGATAAATAAACAATTTTCCTATTAAATTGTGACACTTTCTCACAAATACTTTATTCAAATTCAGGTAAATAAAGTTAGGGAAAAAAAGTATTACTGATGGTAATGTTAAGAAACAGAATTCAAAACATCATATTAAGATGTACACATGCTGTTATATGACATTGAATTAAAATAGTAAAGATTTCACAAAAAATATTAAACTGCTTTTAAAACTAGACTATATTCTTGATTTATTTTTTTGTTGTCAAAAATACATTGTCCCTAATGAGAACCATGTTGACGTTTCTAGATGTTCTTTGGGCAAACCATTTATGGCATTTTAGTATGTGATATTTAAAAGTTGTGTATTTTCTGTGCCTGTCTTCAAAGTAATAGGGAACATAAAACCAGCCAAAAGAAAACAAAAATGTTCTAGTCTCCTTTTTATTTTGCACTTTTTCTTTTTCCTCTGCTCATTTATTTAGGCTGTACCTCATCCTTTAATACTTGTGTATCTGACAGACCTTACTTATAATGTCTGTATACCTGCCAAAATCACATAGTGCTTTTACATATATCATTTACATTTTGTTTTGCTTCAGAAGGTATTGAAATCGACTATATTAAAGCAAGATTCTTTCTTCATGCAGCCTTTTGCCATGTGCTATAATGCTTATATAAGTTACAGCTTGTATATGCTGATATGAAACACAATATTAGGTCAGGACCAACCACCGTAGTTGCCTCCCAGTAAATAGATCAGCGTGATACCATCCTGAGTTTATATATCATTATTGGTACAATATGCATCATTTAGCCAAGATATATCAAATACGTTGTTTAAATGTAGCTAATGACTGTGATTTTTGAAGTAACTTCTGAAGTTTAGTGCATTTCTTCACAAAAACAGTGATTCACTTTAAGTACCTTGTAAATGACAAATTGGACAAAAAGGTCATTAACACTGAAAAATGGTACCATGACTGAAGCTGAATTATGCAGATTAACTGTCTTCTGTTATTGGTTCCATTGTGTTTAAAAGTGACTAGGATTCAATAAGAATTGGAAACTCTGGTTTAATTGGCAATAGAGGCACAACAGTGTAATTATTGGATAGTCATCCATCAAAGGGTGATTGATAGGTGACCCAGAGGTATCAGCTATGTAATACTCCCAGGGGGAAATCCAATTGACAAAAGAAAAATAGATGAACTTGCTACAAATGCTGTCAAAGGAGAGTTTTTTTTACTGTTCTCTATTGCCTGTTAGACTGTAAAATGAAGGTCAGGACAGCATATAATGCCTGCAGAATAGTAGCAGTACCAAGATAAAAAAAAATGATGAAGCAGATTATAACTTATGTTACACTACATAAGTAAAAGAAATTTGCAAAAAATGCTGCAAACATTCAAAAATAAGAATAGCAATAATTGTTTTTTTCTTGTATTACTCTAAATGTACAGTGGATTGGACAAGCATAGATGCAACAGTAAATCATTTTGATTTGAATGTTATGAAAAAGAGTTTCGTGTCGTTAGTATGTTTCTCAGTCTTCTATAATATGACAGTGTAAATTAAATAGACAGCAGTCATAGCATACTTTAAGCATAGAAGATGTAACGGAAAGTGCAACAGGTAATTACTATTTGTAAAGATGCTGGGTGCGCTCACAGCAACAGAAATATGATTAGAAAATGTGGATGGAAGCAAGACTTGTAATTAGTGTTCCAGTAAGACTCAGCTCGGAAGGAGGTGGATACCTTTTTTTTCTGTAATGGTGGACTATGTCCATCAATGAGGGAAGCTGTATTCCCCCATTGTGACGGGTTTAAATGGCATAATTGCAAGCATGTGCAACATACAAAGTGGTGCCATAAGTCACCAAGAGAGTCTTAGCTATCACCTAACACTCAGGATAATAAAGGAAATATGCTGATGGAGAACCGGGAGAAGAAGCCAAAAAGGAATTTAATTTCTTAACAAAACAAAAGAAAAAAGGAAAATGGATTTTACAAAATGAAGATCCATGACCGTAAGTACTAATAGTCTTCAAAGAAAAAAAAAATGGTGCATATTGTGGTTCATTGCATTGTAGTGGTGGGTGAGACTCAACCTACCGCACCCACCACTGCAATGCTCTTAGGGAACTAAACTGGCTGGAATTTCCCCACTATATTGATTACCTATAGCTATCATTTGCACAAAAACTAATACATAAACCAGACAACTGTCGAGCCCTAAAATCCATCCTATGTACCTACATTCCCACCAGAAATCTTCGCTCAAATAATAGACAACTGATAGACATACACAAGCCCAACAAAAGAGCAGAGGAATGTCTCTATTCATATGCCATAGCTAAACTACAGAATTACCTACCAAATACGTTCACCAGTATAGACAACCCTAAGATATTTAAACTTTCCCTAAAAAACTCTCTCTAGAATTCCTGGACCTACCATTCCTCGAGATGATATTTTCCACACTCCTATGTCGTCTTGATTCTTCCCACTCATACGCACCCCCAATATCATAACTATCAACTTTTCCTTGCTCACCTCTCAAATCTTCAGCTTATGCTTATAGTCTACAAACTAACAAGACTTCTCCCCTCTGTCTTAGAACTACTCAGCACAAGCAAATTCAAAACCTCCTAGTAACATAGCTCTCCTTTCTAGTCCTCTTTCTCTTTACCTCAACTATTACCCCCTAAAGCTTTAAAGTCCTGGTATTGCTCTCCTCTTCATAGCTTTTTGTTCCATTATTTAAAATGTCAGATTGCCATGTACATTCTTTGCTTACCAAATGCTGCTCCACAACTGTATGAAATGAGTTCTTTGAATTGATGTTTTTCTAATTTTACTGCTACCAAATCTATGACGTGAAGTCTGTAATTTGCCGTTGTACTAATTTTATAACATATTTACTGTATTTGTCTTAAAATTACTAGTTTATGAATTTTTGTATCATATATTTACTACTATTGCATGTTACTGTTTGGAGATTTTCTCCCCGGGCATCCACAGAAAATGGGTTTCTGACTCAGTCGGATTTTCCAAGTCACCAAATGTCGATAAATAAATAAATAAATAAAGTGTAGAAATCCTGCAAACATGATATACAGGAAAGAGTGGATAGTATGCTAATATTCATTGGTGTACAGTCTACAGGACAGATGCAACAGCTAAACTGACCTTTATGAGGGAATGGCTGAAGCCAACATAACAGAACTCTGAAAGAATTGAAAGACAAGATATATCAGTAAAGAAAAGTGATTGGTTTCTCCTGATATCCAAACTATTAAAATCAAATTCAATGATCTCCCACCCACCCCCACTACACCTAAACTTAGTAAAAACGATAAACCATACCCCCAATCCAATCATCGAATTAGGTTAACTCCCTACAATTTACTACCAAAAACCATACTACATTTGCTCCCTTACCCAACCATACTTCAGATAACTACTGACACCCCCATACAGCTAGATCCTCTACAATTAACTACTGTCTTATCACACACTAACCTACCTTTAAAAATTACCCATCATGATAAGACTCTACACAATACTCCTTAGCCTCCTAACAACAATTTACTTAGCAAACTCTCACCCTGGCCTCCTAACAACAATTTGCTTAGCAACCTCTCACCATGGCCAACAAATAACATGCATCTTCCTCTCACACTGTCCACTACCCCCCAATACGTACTACTCATACACCCACTACCATGTCACCAAACATATGCAGCAACTCTGTCACAGAACTCTTCTCGCACAAGTACACAAACACTCACAAACATGTCTATCACACAGATGCTCAAAAATCCTATCAAAACTCACTCACTTACTCCAGCACACGTTACACCTGCTAGTTAAACTAGCAGGTGACATTCATCCATACCTAGGCCTGCACTCTCAACAACACTTAACCCAATCACAAGAAAACACCATCCATCCATCAATTCATCTTTGAGCACCCTCAAAACAACTCTGACCTTATTATCATAAATATAAACCTTAGAATTCCATGCAAACATTACCTTATACTCCCTAGACATAATTATAACAGAGAACTTGTTAAAGTCCCATATTAATGATGATGAAATCTCAGTTCAAGGCTACAAGATGTACGGGCTTTCTCAATGAGGAAGAGGTATAGCAATAATCTATACTGACTGGTCCACCTGTACCTGTGATAACCCAATAAACCACATTAATCTCTTTAGCTTCTCCCAGATAATCCCCTCTCCTACAAGAATTAACAAACACAGCAACAAACAATCCATCCTTGATTGGACCTTAACAAATAGAACTTCCCTTTGTCACCAAGCCGGCTGCTTACCAGATTCCCTTAGTGACCATATGCCCAACTATTTCCTTAGGCATAATGCAGGGCCAAAAAATAACAGCATATATAAACATACCCAATCCAGCAAAAAAACTTCTCCACTGAGACCTTCAACTCCCTCCTTAAACAATGCAACTGGTCCCCCTCTAAAACACCTACAACTAGACAAAGCAGTCCAATACTTCAACAATGCTTTTCTAGATATCCTTAACAATCTGGCTCCCCTAAAATCTAGACAGGTAAAAGCAAATCCAATCCCTTGGCTTACAAAAGACACCAAGCTCCTCAAGAAACAATGAGAGAGTGCCTGGAAACATTATCAAATCACCAAATACCAAACCACCCTATAAAAACTTTCATCACCTAATGAACTCAGCCAAAAATAAATAAAACAAGACAAAAAAGCCTACTAGACATCACTGAAACAAAAGTATCTTAATAATTCCCCAAAATTCTGGAGTGCTATAAAACAACTCTTAAAGCCAGGACGTTACACCATCCCAGCTCCCACCCCTACTGACACCACGAAGAACATAGCAACCCAGTTTAACTTACACTTTACAAATGTTATACTGTCCCTGTTATCAGGTAGCAACAATACCACTTTACATCCCCCCAACTCTACCTCACACACCAATTCCTTCTCTATTAAACCAGTGCAAGCTAGCTACATACAAACTACTCAGTAAACTAAAACCTTCCTCCCTTGCAGCAGAACAACTACCAAATGCATTTCTCAAACTAGCAGCTGATGCCACCTCTTATCCAGTCTCCATACTATTCAACCACTCTATCTCAGAACAATATGTCCCAAAACTATGAAAAATTTCACATATAACCTTCATAAAGGAGGAGCATCTACAGAATTATCAAACTATAGGTCAATCGCTATTCTTCCCCCAGGCAAAATTCTCAAAAAGTGAACTCACTTCCAAACTTACCTTATCTAATAAAAAATGATCTACTCTCCAGCTCCTAGCATGGCCTTCATCCAAAACATAGCACCTCTACTGCCCTTATAAGCTTCACAGACAAAATAAACCAGCTCAGAAACAACAATCAATACGTATCTTCTATTTTCCTAACCATGTCAAAGGCCTTTGACACTGTCTCACATCAAAAACTCTTGAATGAACTAGCCTCTCTAAATCTCTCCCAACCTGCCATCTCATGGTTTTGTAGCTATCTATCATCAACACAACAAGCAGTTAAATGGCAACATCAAATCTCAGCTCTGCTCCACGTCTCAGTAGGAGTCCCACAAGATTCAATACCTGGACCACTACTTTTTACTATTTTCACCTATAGACTCAGGTCTGCCACTGACTCAGCAACCATCATACAATACGCTGACAACTCCTCCCTCATCTGCACAGCCCCATCCCTACCGGAGCTCCTCTCCAAAACACAAAAATCTTTCACAGATATAGAAAAAGATCTCTGTAACAACCAACTCCCTCTTAACCTCAATAAAACTAACTTAATGCTATTCAAAAATCAGAAATCACACCAAGTCCCTTTCTCATTCAACATATACTGCAAAACACCACCAAAATTGAACCTGTCGACCATAGCAAACTGGTAGGTGTCACCATCGACAACTGTTTAAAATATGATAAACACATTGCCTTAACAATCAAAAAGGTACATATTAAGCTAGGCACCCAGTATAGAGCCAAATCTTTCTTTGCCCAAACATCTAAATGGTCTATAGCCAGAACCCATCTATTAGCCACCCTGTTATATGCCTCTCCTATCCTCACAAATCTAAGAAAATCAGAGCTTAACAAACTGGAGACCTGCAAAAATAAAATAACTAAGTTTGACTCCAACCACCTACAGAGATCACACCACTGCACAGCCCTTAAAGAACTAAAAAGGTTTGAATTTACCAATCTTGTATTACTAAACCAACTCACTATTGCTTACTCTATCATACACCAGCCAGATAAATGTCCAGCACTGAAAAATCTAGTTCTACCGTACTCTGATAGTAGGTCATTATGATCTACCAACAAATTATTTCTAAAGGTTAGAAGAGCCAGTAACAGTTTTGGTGATACTCTCTTCTCTAAACAAATTTCAGAGGCCTAGAACATGATTCCCCAATACATACTCAACATAACTAAGTCATCCAAATTCAAAATGCTGCTTAAGGAACACCACACAAATAATTGTCTCTGGTCATGCTCTACTCCTGGCTGAATACTCAGTACATGCTTCAGTTTCTCCTTCTAAATACTCCTGTCTTCCTTCCTCTAGTATCCCCCCACTTATGGTGGCTGTAACCATCAGCTACTAGCCTCATTACATTACTCTTTTTCTACATTGTTGTTGTTGTTTGTCTTTCGGATTTTACCCGGTAAGGGGTCGCCACAGCGGAACTCCGGTCCGCTAATGATTGGCAGTAGATTTTTACGAAACGCTGAGGTGCCAGCTCAATGCCCAACTAAGGCACACCCATTTACGCACGCATGTCTGTCGAATGCTACCCAACCGTGGGGAGGACATGCAGACTCCACACAGAAGGCACTCCCAAGCCAGGCCGAGAATCAAATGGGAGAACCTCTTGCTGTGAGGTAACAACGTTACCGCTGTACCACTGCGGCATCCGACTCTTTTTCTACGTGTTTCTTACTAAACTCTCCTGTTAATACTTGTTTTCCTGATGCATTATATAGTATGTGTAGGCCTATCTGAATTCTATGTTACTATTTACAAGTCTGACTCTCCCTTCTACCACTCATGTAATTTCTTGCCATTTATTTCAATTGCCATGTGTGATTTTTTTTTGCAATGTCCCTACTGCTATGTACTGTATCATATAAAATGTAAAAATTCATTGTTTGTATATGTATGCTATATGTTAATTGTATGGTTCTTGTAATTTTTTAATTGTACATGGATCTTTTCTCCCCAGGCCTCTACTGAAAACAGGTCTCTGTTGATCCAGCTGGACCATCCCAGTAAACAAATGTCAAATAAATAAGTTTATTTTATTTATTTTTTATTTTTTATTTGCAGTCTGTTAACCGGGAAAGTCCATTGGGCCTAGAGGAGCTCTTTTTCAATGGAGGCCCAGGTAGAAAAGCTCCATATACGTACATTATTAATAAAATACAGATAATTAATACAGGATTCAATTAAAGTTATAACAAATGTATATTAACAGGAATTAAAAGATATATGTACATACATTATGAACAAAGACAGAGAAGTAGTACAGGAGTTGTATAGAGTAAATACATACACAAAATTGTCAGAAATTAAATCAATGTTTCCACAGTTTGGGTTTCATTTAAGCATTCAATGTAGTGGTTACTGTAGCAATTGATTGATTTAGTATACAGTAGTAGTAGATTAGAACAAGATGAAATGATAAGCATACTGTTAGGTATGGAAAGATAACGCTAGTGTAGGGTAGGGTAAAGTGGGAATGAATAGTAGTGTGAAAGATGAGGAAGAAGGAGGCATGGTAAGTAATTGGAAGAAGCAGTTGTAGGAGGGAGAATAGATGCAAAAAGCATAGCTAGAGTAGCTAGAATTTGTGAGAGAGGAGAATTAAGTGAAGAGGGAGAAGGAGAGGAAGTTAGGAGGGATGAGAGCAGAAGCATTCCCAAGTCGAACAGAGATAGTAATGGAGCAATATTTTAAAAGAGGAGAGGTTTTAGGCACTGCGGATGTGGGCAGGGAGGGAGTTCCATTTGCGTGCTATGGAAAAAGACAATAGGAATTGGCCAGCATTATGTGAAGGTTTGTAAACTTTGAGGAGATTCTAATTACTGGACCTAAGAGATCGACTGGGGAGATGCAGAGTGTATATGGAGGAGAGGGAGAGGCAGAGAGATGGCTTAAAAATGAGTTTATGGGCAGTGGAGAGCTGAATGTAAGAGAGATAATTGGGGAGTTCCAACCAGTTCAAGGAATGTAAGGAGTTATAGTGATGGGAGGAGGATTTGGAGTTGGTGGCAAACATGGAGATCTTATTGTAACCCAATTCTAGTCTGGCCTTGAGGGTGGCTTGAAGGTTGGTTAGAGGAAGGGCTCCATACATGAGTGAAGGAAGAAGATAGGAGGTAGAGAGGGTAAGTTTGGTTGAAGAAGTATGGTAACGATTATGGCAGTAAAGCATTCCAAGCTTCTGGTGAGTTTTCTTGATGTTAGTTTGTAGGTAAGTGTCAAACTTTAGCTGTTAATCGATAATGACACTTAGGAGCTTAGTATGGTGGACACTTTGGATAGAAGTGCTGTTTTGGCTAACTACAGAAAAGGAGTTTTTGTCTAAGTTGGTGTTTTTAGATGGGGTAAAGATCATGTGTTTGGTTTTAGATGCATTTAGAGCCAGGTGGTTGTTTAACATCCATATCTCGGTGTGGTTGAAGGCAAATTGGGTATCATGCATGAGTTTGGGGAGAGATTCAGTGGAGCAGGTGATAGTGGAATTGTCGGCGTATTGGACAAGCTTGGCATTTAGGATGCTAAGATCAAGGTCATTAATAAAGATGTTAAAAAGTAAAGGACACAGGACAGAACCTTGGGGGACACCTGTCAGAGTGTCAAGGTAGGGGCAGGTACAGTTATTCCACTTGATGGCCTACTGCCTATATGTGAGGTAGCTGGAAAACCAGTTGATGGAAGAGGAGGAAAGATTTAGAGTAGAGAGCTTGGACAAGAGTAGGCTATGTGAGATTATATCAAAGGCCTTGGATAGGTCTAAGAGGAGAGTAGATACAATGTTGTCAGTGTCACGTGCCTGGTTAGTGAATTCGAGGAAGGATAGAATGGCAGTGGTGGTACTATGTCCAGGTCTAAATCCATGTTGTGTTGGGGTTAGAAGATTGTTATCTAGGCGGTAGGATAAAAGTTGGAGGTGAATACATTTTTCAAGGATTTTGGAGATAGGGGAGAGAATGGCTATGGGGCAGAAGTTGGAGATGTCAGAGTTGTTACGTCCTTTGTGTAAGGGGATGATAAAGACCTTTTTCCAGAGGAGAGGTACATAGGACTATTGAATGGAGTGGTTAATTAGGATGCAGATAGAAAAAGCTATGCTGTTAGCAGCTAACTTGAGGTAAGCAGTTGGTAAGTTATCAGGGGCATTAGAGCAGGGTCTTAAGTGTTGTAGATTTTTTTATAATATTTACAGGAATGGATTTAAGGATGAAAGGAGGGGGTAGTTGGCAGTGGAGGCAGAGGGAGAGGAGCTGTTTGTGGAAGATATGGATGGAGCTGAAGAGTTATTAGGGAAAGATGAGGTGAGCTTGGTGATAGAGTCTATGAAGAAGGAGTTAAATTTAGAGGCTATGAGATGATCTGGGGCATTTAGGTTGGGCCATGGGTTGTCTTTTCTGCCAGGGTTAAGGAGGATTGATATGCTACTCCAGAATTTCTTGGGGTTGTATTGATTATTGTTTAGGAGCTTAGAGTAGTAGGATTTGTGGTCAGAAGCTATTTGTTTTTTTGACTGTATTGCAAAGTTGTTTATAATCAGTAAGGAGTGTGGGGGGTTCGTGTTTTTGTTAAGAGTTTCCATGTTTAATCACAGGTATGCATCAGGGTTATTATTTCTCTGGAAAGTCAGGGTGCAGTTATGGATTTCACTCTTTTAGTTCTAGTGGGAGCAAAGTCGTTTAGCAGATTGCTGAAAGTAGTTTTAAAGAAAGTGACAGCGTCAGAAAGAGGAAGTCTTCAAAGGGTTCCAGTTCATTTGTTTGAAGCAGTTAGAAAAGGACTGAGGGTCAAAGTTGGTGAGAGTACGAGTTAGAATATAATTATGTTGTAGGTGGAGGGAGGAAGGTGAGCGGTGTGGAAAGGCAGGGAGGTGATCACTTAGGCAGTCTGGCAAGGTGCCACTATCGAAGATATTGTTGGGATGAGAGACAAGTATCCAGTCTGGGATAGTGCCTGAAAGTTGTCAGAATGTGTTCTAATTTTAGCCTGGTAGAAAATGAAACACAACTTTTAGTGGACATGTTTAGGGCTAGGGGATATCCCCATGATTTTGTTTCCCATATTAGGGATCAGGTCATCAGTGAATGGGGTTTTAGATTTAAACCACTACTTGGAGTTACAGAGGTTAAGGTGAATCACGCTCAGGAGTGTGGTAGAGATTTTTCACACACAGTGGTATTAACTCATGGTTAAACCTCTGTTCGAGTTAGAAACATTATCAAAAACAACTGGGCCATGTTTAAGGGGAACAAGGAATTATTGACTGTTATTGGTAAGGAACCTTCTTTTACATATAGGATTAACAGGAACCTTAAAAATTTGTTGGAAAATCCTAACTTAGTTAAAAAAAGGAAGTATGAAAGGGACAACTAAGTGTAGGGCATATGATTACTGTAGGTACATTATTGGTACCCCTACGGTCTATTTGGTACCACATAACATTGAGGTCAAATTAGGAACAGGTTCATGTACAACAGCTGGCTTGGTTTATCTTGCTATTTGCCAAGTTTGTGGTTATTTTTACATAGGGAAGACAGAAAGGAGGTTAAACAGAAGGATCTATGAGCATTTACAGTATCACAAGGAAGGATGAAAATAACGCACTTTACAAACACATCAACATGAATCCTAAACATTCCTTCCATTTTGGTATCTTAGAAGTGGTCAGTAAAAATACTAAGGGTGGTGATTGGACTAACAAAGTGCTTAGAGCAGAAACAAGATGGCAACTTAAATTGAGTGCCACTGAAGCTCCTGGCATCAATGATCACATAAGTATTAAACCTGAATTAAAGATCAGGGCTTCCAAACTTTAAATTTTGTGTTTTAGTCCTTAAATTTTATAGTATTCCTTAAATGGTTTATAATTGAAGTTTTTTAAACACAGGGTATGTTTGTTCATTTTTTTAAATGTTTTTACAGGTGGGCATTTTCACTTTAAGAACTCATTGTCAGTTATTAACTAGGATGATCATTTGTATAAAAGTGTGGAAAAGTAATTTTATAGTGTTCTATGAAGTCTTGCGATGAAAGCGCTTGACCCTTTACTTGGATTGTATTTTTTGACCCTTTACTTGGAGTGCATTTTTTGACCCTTTACTTGGAGTGCATTTTTTGGCTTTGTGCCTTTGTGTTTTTTACATTAAACACTGATTCCATTTTGGGTTGTAGGATCATTGGCTACAGAGTGGTTGTTTTTATTTTTAATTTTATTTTTAATAGTGCCTGAAAGGTTATCTTTGTTGGGTCTGGTAGGAGAATTAATTAACTGAGAGAAATTGTAAAGGTTAATATTCTGGGTAACATTAATAGAGTGAATAGAGGTCCAGTTAATATTTACATCCCCTAGGATAATTATTTCATTACTTATATTTGAAGAGAACCAAGAGACGATATCTTCAAGGATAGGAATGTTGTTTCCAGGTGGAATGTATAGGACTGCTATAGCTATATTTTTGTGGTTATTTATTTTTAGGAGGGCCAGTGTTATTTCAGCTGTGGAGAATTGAGTTATGGGGTTGTCAAATGGTGTTACAGTTAGAGAGGAGGAGAAAAGTAGGGCTACTCCCTCTCCTTCCCTATGTGTTCTCTCATTTCTTATGATTCTATAGGTGGGGGTGTGATTTCGGAGTCTTTAAGATGAGGTTTGAGCCATGTTTCAGAGATAGAAAGAATGACTGGATGGTTGTTGGAGAGCCAGAAGTGGAAGTTGGGTAACTTGTTACAAAGATTTGTAAGGGGGGAAGGAGGTGTCTGGATTGGGTTCAAAGTTTGAGAATCAGGAGGACCAGGGTTTGGGTGTATGTCTCCGGAAAGGAGGATAGAGATTAGTTCAAGAAGAGGGGAAAACATTTTTTTGCAGTTGTCAAAGTTGAAGTAGGTGTGGGAAGAGAATGTGAGATAAAGTTTATGAGGGATGGGTACTATATGAGAGGTGCTCAAGAGCCTTCAGTTATAGAGGAGAGATTCATTGGTATGGAAGAGATGAGGGGAAATGAAGTCTGAGTAGCAGAGGTAGGTTTTGGGGATAAATAAAAATAAATACAATCTCAAAAGATCAGCAATATAACCTCCCAAATGACCATTCTGTACAACAAGTGTGCAATATTTTTGCAGGTACACCTTGCATAAATAATTTAACTTTGTGGATACATAGCCACAAATAAAAGAGAAACATCCTTAAAAGGTGAACACAATAAACATATTGCCTGGTATTCTAATTAAAAAAAATAACAGTAAACAGTATCATAGAGTGTTAACATCATAGAAATGGGATTAGGACTTAAGACTTAACACAAACACTGGCCACATGTAAACAAACCAAAAATGCCCACCCCTGCAAGAATCCCAGATTAAAAAGATCTTCATTTTTCCCACAGGCTTTCTCAACAGAAAGCAATTAGGAGACTGTAATGATTTCAAACAGCCTAGGTAATAATTCTTCAGCCCAAGTGACTAGTGTAAACTGTATCAGCCAAGTCCTGCAGCTTGAGGAAGTGGAACTCCACTTGGGTATTCCAAGAAAAGTAAGCTAACGAGCACTTGTGAAAGGTAAAAAAAGGCAAGATAAGAGAAAAGAAACCAAATATATCTGAAAACGAAGGAGCTGACAGGACACTGTCATTTCTGATTACTTGGTAATGAGCAAAAAGCAAATATTTTGGTCAAACCAGTGTTAGTGTTGTTTTGGTTTTGCCTTTGGAGGAAGTATTATGCAGAAACATCTCAGACATTCAGTGTTCATTTGAAAGAATGATTATTGCCTGTAAGTGAACTCCATTCCTGAATTTCACCTTTGCAGTTAAGGCATTTAGTAGCTGTTCATGTGGGACTTTCTAAATCCCTCTACAAAGTGATAGGTTTCTCCCGGAACGTAAACTACAAATAAAATTCACTTTATTTTAAAGGCCTACTCCCAAGCTCTTGTGGCTTCTTTGCAAAAGGTAGGAATGGTGCCCCCCTGCTTGTGGAAAACCTCCATTGTTGTCATGTTGGGTGGCTAAAATGACATATGGTGGTTGTTTGCTGTTACTGTGTACTCCTGCAGAGCTCAGAGGAACAAGACAGATTTCATTTCTGTTTGATTTTAAGATTTCATCGAAATGCCTTCTAAAAGTTTAGCAACATTTTTTTTTGTTTTGTTTTTTGAAATGATAAGGCAGCAGCTGTTCAACTCTCAAGTGTCATTCAAAGATGAATTACAGAAGTATAGCAAAACAAATGAGTCTGAACCAATAATGAACAATCATTTTCCTTGTCAGATACCTGGACAAATGTCCTTTTACCACACAACTTTTAAACTGCCTTTGACAAGCTAGGCTGGTGGCATCTGTTGTGAGTTGTCCTGGAGATGAGTTCTCATAGGATTTACCTTTTAAGAAACTGCTTTGGGACCTCTATTATCACAGATTTCTCTTGCACAATGCAGAAATCTTGACTGAAGTACTCAAGGTGACTTAATTACAGGATCTTGAACCTCAGGGATCCAACTGGGCACTCTCATCTGGAATCTTATATATAACAGCACCACAATGATGGCTTCTGGGAGCCTCACAGCCCTCATTCATAAATGTATCAATGGTGGTTCATTAGAGAGAAGAAGGAGAACCATAGATGGAAAGTCCAAGATTCTTTATATTAGTAAAAATATTCAACGCATACTGATATTTATATAATGAGCTTTGAAAGTGAAGACTTTAGCTGAAGTTAGGAGAGACATTTCATAATATGCAGTCATTTCTTGGAAATAAAAGGTATGGAGCCAAGTCTCACTTTGCCAGATGAAACAGTACTGGCTGCCTAACAAAAAGAGCTAGTTATACAAAACAAGCAATGTTTAAGTTGTTAATGGAGAAAAGTGCCATTACTAAGACACATTTTATGAGTACTCTAGAGCAGGACATAAGGCCAGAGGGTGGACTTCTGAACTGGTGGGTGCATTATGTATTCAAAAGTAAAGCAATTTGTTTGTGTCTTTCAGCTTTTCCCAGTTAGGGGTCGCCACAGCGGAACTCCGGTCCGCTAATGATTGGCAGTAGATTTTTACGTGCTGGCTTGTCGGGCCTAACACACAACCTTCAACGAAGGAACGCCCATTCACGCATGTCACCACACAGAAGACACTCTAACTGAGAATCGAACGGGCAACGTCTAACTGTGAGGCGACAACGCTACCACAGCACCACCACCGCAGTGTTCAAAAGTAAAGCAATATTCAAGTAAAGCAATATTCATTGTTATTTCAAGATCTTTGTGAGCATGTAAGCAACCTGAAGAACATACTTAGTACTTACTGAATAGCAGAGAGAGAGAGAGAGAGAGAGACAGAGAGAATAGGCTAATGAATGACCATATAAAAAGTCTCATTGAGGAAGAAAGTGCTTGGGTGATTCATGTCTAGCACTAATCTCAATGATACTTAGGAACTGTGTTAGATCCTTCTCTCTTTTTTACTTTTCACATAAAAAGTGAAAAAAAGCAACATGAATTAAGTATGAGGACAGCTTAAAGCAGTCTATTCAAAGGCCTCAAATTCAAAAGATGTGCTCTCATTATAAGAGACCACTTACAATGAGAGAATGTTCAGAACAGCTGCTTTAGAGTCTGTTCCCTGTAGTATCCAGTTTTTAGACAGGCCTTAGACTGAAGTAAGTCATTTACACTAAGAGCAACTCTTTTGGAAGCTGGCCAACATCCTATCTCCTTATGCCACATACCAGGTGCTTCGTAGCTAGCAATGTACTCATTTCTGTTTACCATATTATCATAAACCACTGAGAATATAATACTATGCTTTATGAACCAATAGTGAGTGGCACTGCACTACAATAACAAAATGGAAGATGGCTTACAGTTTCAGACAGAAATGAGCTACTGCTTAACAGTCTCATATATAAACAAGCTCCTTAATACTGGACACTATCCACCTTTAAAATCCAGACTGTTCAATAGGCATTGTAGTCAAACTCTTAGAAATATAAATGGCATTCAGTTAGCTAGACCCTCCTTACAACTTAGCCTGTAATGCAAAACCCTTCTCTAAAAATGCAGCTACCAGTAAGAACAATCTCCAAAAAGAAATGACAAGTCAACAAACTTACTAGCTTCAGATTACAACTACAAAAACTATCTAATAAAACAGCACGGCTGTAAGCATTTCAGAATTGTGAGCTAGTAAACACATATAACATAAGGAACAATTATGTATTCCATCATTCAATTTATCTTTTTTGTTGACTAGGTTAGTCCCACAAGACTATTAACTAATATTGTGAAAAAAATGGCAGAGAAAGCAAATATCGAGACCAGACAATGAGTGCAGGATTTTGAGGAACTGTTTCAAAGAAATCTGTTTGATGGAGATGAGTCAGCAAATCACGGATGTATTATTACAAGCAGGGCTGCAAGATGATTTACTTAAAGAAACGGTGCTAGAGAGTGAGACAGAAAATGAAGATTATTCCTGGGGGGGGCATTATGGAGAAAAAACAAAAGGTGGATGAAAAGAAAATCCTGAAGAATAATGGTGAGATGGAAAAGAAAACATGCAGAGAAAGTAAAAGAAGACACAAGAAAATGAAAAATCTAAGTATGTGGTAAAGATTCAAAGTAAAGAAGGCAAAGAAATGTATAAGTATGATGACTGAGACAATTTAATAGCTTCTTTGGGTGCAAAAACACATTAGGTAAGAGAATTATTTCTTATTAAAAAAGAGACATCTTGTGATTTTATATCTGAGACTATCTTTTCAACTGGAAAAAGTTCTTGGAGAATATGAAAAAAAAAAGACTGTGACCCATTGAATCTTTAATGGTAAAAGAATTTGACAGTGAAACAAAAAAAATAAAATTCATGTTTTCTTGATGAGCATTCACTCTTTCCATGAAGCCTATATCTGCCAAGTGAAGGTATTTGGAAATGACCTCGCCTTTGCAAATACATCTAGTGCTGGGTCATACTTACAGACAACATTGTGCTTTGGAGTATTCACAGATGAGTCTTTATCCAACACCAGAGCTGCAGAGCTGCTCTTGCCTGATGTGTGTTAAAAAGATTACTTTTCAAAGTAAGGGAGTGTAGGAGAGAAATACCTAGCGTAAGTGATGTGCAGAATAAAAAGGCATGGGTAAATAATAGTGCAGAATCTAGATTATGTGATAGAGAAAGTGTTGGTAGTAGGAATCTGAGCTGAAAAACTAGTGAGATGTATTAGATGATAAAGGAGGTTATTGGACTAACATTAGTAGGGTTTGGCTGGGTTTGGAGCAGGAGCAGAGAGAGGTTATGGTAGGGCTGAGATGCAGTTGGACCAAGAGCAGGCCAAATTATAGTAGGGTTTAGATGGGGCTGTAGCAGGAGCAAAGCCCACAAAAGTGGCACAGCCTCTCATTACATGTGATACCAGAGTTGATAAGACAAGTAAGGCTGGAAAAAGGTTCTGTAATAAAGTTTTCATAATATGTTACAAGGAATATGAGATCCGCAAGGCAGGCACAGCCTGCAATGTCACATGTGATACAAACAGGATAATAAAGTCTGTCAATATCCTTGTAAAAGCAGACATTTGCAATGATCCAACAGTAAACCACTCCATTAGATAGACCTCATGAAGCTCAGGTGAAAGCGTTTTCTTAAATATGGTTCCATTGTGGTGTGAATAAAAATGAAAATAAACAGTTTAACTAGGAATGAAGTTCCTCAGGTTGCTGAGCTGGTCAGCCTTCATGAGCCTTTTAGATATATTCAAATGGACTAACTTTTGTGCTATTAAACTGGCTCATTGTTATTCCATCTCACAGATGATCTTCCAGTCTACTCCCCTGGAACCTCCCACCATTGTCTGTAAATAACTTTAAATAACTGATTTGTTGAATGTAATGTGGTAGAACAAGAACACTTGTCCATCTAACTACTTAACTGAATAAACCACTTGAAACATCAACAAGGCATCTTTATTCCTCCCACAAGGAGGGTATTAGGAAGAGGATCTGCTACATCTGTTACATAAAGTGATCTGGTCTAATCTTTTTATAATCTGTTTCTTATTTTTCCTATCACCCACCAGGCCACAAGTGGTATTACCAGACCTGACTAGAGTTTTCTGGGCTGCCTTTGGTTTGTTAGGCAAGTTTTTGGACAGAGTACTGTGATGAGACTTTCCTTCATCAGTCCCCTTAATGACCTGTGTAGAGTAGAAGATCAACAGCTGTCACTGATCCTGATCCTCCTTGATATCTCAGCAGCTTTTGGATCACCTGACCATGGTATACTGATCTACACCTTCGGACCTGTAGTAATGTTACTTCCACTGTACTCAGCTGGTCTGTCTTTCATTTACTGAACTGTAGTGAGCAAGTGATTCTAGGGGTAATAGCCCCAGCAGCTGCACAGTGACATGCAATTTCCTCTTGAACTGATCTTTGTACCATTACTGTTTCATGAGGTATATACAGCCACGTAGTAGGTAATACAAGGCAATGCATTTATGACCATTGCTGTGCTACAGACATCCGTATATTTCCTTTTCTCAACATTCTAAGTCGGATTTGACTACCTTTAAAGACTGCATGGATTCTATTTTTTATTGGATGGCACTTTTTCATCTTCAATGCAACCATGCAAAGGCAGAAGTGACACAGTTCCATACCACCAGCTATCCATCTGTGCATCACACCATCTTTTCCTTCTACCCTCATTTTCTCAGATGGGATGGCAGGAATTTACCTCATCTCTGCACAATATTCTTGTGATTCTAAATGACTGGCAGATAATCTGTTATATGTTGGCTACTGCCAAGACATCTTAGTTCCTTCTTTAAAATAATATCTGCATTAAGTGTCTTATTCCCTCTTTGGACCTTGCTACGATGGTCCAGACATTGGTGCCTTCCTACCTTGATGTATGCAGTCTTATCTACAGTGGATTAAAGGATGGGCATGTTACACAATTTAGCTGGGGCTAATTTTCCATAGCCAGTGTTGCTTGGTATTTCTAGCTACAGACACTTTCAACAATGGTGACCAGGAGCAGTCAGCTCTGCGTGTCTGATCATATTCCTACCCAAGGCACAGTTTGTATTCTGGATTCCTTGTATATGAGATAGCTCCTGATGCCTTATTTCCTTCTGATATTATTAAGATAAAAAGATTGGGTTGCTATTAATTGAACTCAGGATTAATAAGGAAATTCTGGTAGACATGTTTTATTTTGTGTTATCAAGTGCTGCTTCTGGAGATTCAACCACCTTGTTGATATAGGCATGCACTCCTAAGGCTTTCAAGGGTCACTTAATTTCTTTCTTTTATGGAGAGTCTATATGAACCTTCTCATAAACATGATTTTTATTCCTCAGAAATCATGAAAAATGGTGATATTTTTATAAGACTAATAATTTTCATGCGTTGGCTACCTTGTTCTCCCCATTTTCAAAAACATTTTTGTTTTAATATGTACGCCTTCTTTTTAATGAGATTTCACTTTTTGTTGCAAAATCTGTGCCTGTTAATAATTCCAGTGTATTTTGAAGGAAAGGTATACAACATGAAACTGAGAAGTTCTCCATTATTTTTGAACATATTGTCTTCTCCAAGCACATGATGTCCAGACAAGTAATGCTTAAGTACTCCCCAACAAAGTATGAAAGCAGCCAGTGCTAGCCTTCAGGGTTTGTTGCTGGGACCTCTACTTTTTGGAATTTACTTTTCAGATATCCAAGACCTTGGGCTAACAAAGTTTGCAGATGACTGCAATCTGGGGGTTCATAGGTTCTTACTAAGCTTATGGCCAAAAGAGATCAATAAGTTATATCACCCAGTACAGATGAAAAACTATCCGTACCCCAGTTAAGTCAACTTTCTCTTCATATTTCTGAAAAAAATCGCCAATCCAATAATCTAGACTGCTTTTAAGGTTATTAGTAAAGAACTCTACTTTATAGGTATAAACCTTAGCAGATATTCCAGAAATGGGGTATATATTGGGTTATGTGTCCATCATGCTATCTGGTCTTGTTGATGTGATCATTAGATTTAGATCAATAGATCAGGTATTTGCTTTACCACTTGTTCTATTTAGATGAAGGAGTTCAAATTTCAAAGAGTGCTGGATCAAACATAGGATAGAAAGCTAAGCTGAGATCACCCCTTGGGAGTCTGTACAACACTGAGTCAAGTGACAGAAATTTTAATCTATTAGAGCTGCTTTTATGTGAGCTTCTGATACCCAAACTTTCCAGAATGAACTCTTCCCTTGTAAACTTTTGGTGTTTTAAAAATGGGCATAAACTAAATGGGAAAATGTTCTGTATCATTACCATACTCTATAGACAATGTACTTCCACGGTGGTGCAGCAGTAGCGTTGTTGCCTCACAGCAAGAGGTTCTCCCGTTCGATTCCCGGAGCTTCTGATACCCAAACTTTCCAGAATGAACTCTTCCCTTGTAAACTTTTGGTGTTTTAAAAAATGGGCATAAACTAAATGGGAAAATGTTTTGTATCATTACTATACTTTATAGACAATGTACTTCCACAGTGGTGCAGCGGTAGCATTGTTGCCTCACAGCAAGAGGTTCTCCTGTTCGATTCTTGGTTTGGGTTGGGAGTGCCTACTGTGTGGAGTCTGCATGCCCTCCCCGCGGTCAAGTAGGTGTTCGAAAGACATGTGTTGAATGGGCATGCCTTCGTTGAAGGTTGGGTGTTGGTCTGACAACTTGACACGATAAAAACCAACTGTCAATCATTAGTGGATCAGAGTTCAGCTGTGGCAACCCCTAACTGGGAAAAGCAAACAAACAAACCATACTCTATAGACAATACACTACAACAAAAACAAAATATAGTCAAGGATCTAGGTACTTGGATTGGTAGCTCCCTCTCTTTTGACCATAATTTGACAACAGTTAGCCCAGCAAATTTCCAAAGGAATATCATTAGGGTCTAAAAAGTTAAACGCTTCCTTATGCACAGCATTGATCAGACCAATTATCAAGTGCAACTCCCCTTTAGGGATGTCTCTCAATAACCATATCAACGGATCCTGGAAACTATCGCCCCATAAGCCTGACTAGCTTGGTCTGCAAAGCTATGGAAAGGATCATCATGGACCTCATAAATAAAGATATTGGGGACCTACAGACACTGGATCCTACCCAGTTCGGCTTTGTTAAGGGCAGATCCTGCCTCTTAAACCTGGTTGATTTCTTTGAAACAGTCACCAAGGCCATTGACGAGGGGAAAGTGGTCCACACAGCCTACCTGGACCTCGCAAAAGCCTTCGATACAATACCCCACTCGGGCATTATAGATAAGCTCACCAGCTTAAATATAAACCCCTATGTCACTAGATGGATGGCAAACTGGCTCAGGGACAAAACCCACATGGTTAGAATTGCTGGA
>NC_056746.1:1407545116-1407567616 GCF_019279795.1 Protopterus annectens | reverse complement strand
TCATTCTTCTTCTGGCTATGAATGAAGAATATTTTACTCAAGAGAAAGCAGAAACGCATGGGTACAGTTTCTGATTTTTTTATCTTGTTAAGTTTCTTGATAATCCAGGGTTCTGATCAGTTTACATAATGCCAGTTGTTTAAAGTTACGACAATGCAGCATTATTTATGTATTTATTTATTCATTATTTCTTTCATTGATTCACTTATTCATAAGTTCATAAGTTAATAGGCAATTACTAGGCTAATGACCCCAAGGTGCCTTTTTAAGCCTAGCCAAGCTTTCCAAAGGTGAGAATCAAACCTGGTACATTGTGTTTCCAAGGTAAACACATTCTTCAGTCATTTGATAAAAGTATAAGTGGTGAATTAATCCAAAAATACAAACTATAACATCTGTATGAAGACTTAATGAATATTAAGGGCTGATTTCAGAAGCTGAGTACTGATGGATAGCAGGAGCTGTTTCTGATCTCTTATGCTGTTGATAATTTGAGGAGAGTGGACCAGAAAGAAAGCCACAGATGTATTATGCAGCTCCTATGAATAATTACTTACCTTGATTGGCATGCTATGCATTGTCACAAGGTAGCTTAGCAAAGTTCATATTTCACTTAGTGGTTGACCAACAATCTGATGTTGTACTGACATCAGCTGGGGTTGGTGTAGTAGAATGTGCAACCTCATATAATGCTAAGCTGTGATAGCAATTAAAATATAATTAATTTCATTACCAATAATGCTGTATATAGCTGCTGCTGTCCAGTGCTGCAAGCTGTTTGTGTACACTGTGTGCAAAAAATGTTGCCAATGCCCTTTTATCTTTACAGGCAATACTTACTCAAAGGTGCAATTCAACAATGCACCTACAGGGTGGCCTTTTGCCATTTGCATTCTTGGACTAGATCCAAAAATTAATGGCAAAATGCAATATTTAA
The DNA here is from genome assembly GCF_019279795.1 of Protopterus annectens. Taxonomy (NCBI): domain Eukaryota; kingdom Metazoa; phylum Chordata; order Ceratodontiformes; family Protopteridae; genus Protopterus; species Protopterus annectens. The sequence goes on along the minus strand of NC_056746.1, from coordinate 1,407,566,679 downwards.
AAAAAAGCCTCTTTTAACAAAATGGAGAAAAAGATGTATTTGGTATTTCCTTATATATACACATGATAAGACAACATTATGTTCAGCATTAGCAACTTAATAGCTCGATACAAAGGGCTAATGCAGTCTGAAAACTCAAGCAGGCAGGGGTGTAAAATCTGTGGTGGTCCAGTAATTTGTATCACATTGCCTCTATGTTGTTATTCTTTATGTGATATGACAAAAAGGAACTTGCCCCTTCAGTTTCTCTTACTATTTCATGCAACCTGTTGACTTGATTTGCATTACCTTTAATCAAACCATTTCTCTGGCATTTCAGCTTCCTCCTCAGTTTCATCATACCAGCACTATTTAATTATTTTGTTTACACTATTATCTCTGCCAATCTGCCCACAGTTTCTAGTTTTAAGAATCTCACCTTCTGTTTTATCATGAATACAGTGAATTCTGCCTCTCTTCTTGGTTTAAATACTGCAGCAAATGATTCACCGAGTCATGCAGACCAAGGGCTAAGGAACTTTTGCAGGCTAGCACAGGCTTTCTCCTTTCATTACCATCTGTGCATCGACATTGCAGGTGGCTGGTATTGAATGAATTGAGAATGTCCTTAGGTTCCTTTAGTGTCCTTAAATTTATGTACAAAATTACAGGAAATGCCTCATTTAGAGTTGCCCAAAGCTATAAAAGTGCATGTCCTGTTGTGTACTGGAAGAATACTTGCAAACTGCCAGGCTTATTGGAAAAAAAGAAAACATTTTTTTTCTTCTGAAAAACAATTTCCTTTCTCTTTGCAAGCAGGCTTGTTTGAGCCTCATTGCAATAAGGGTTTCATTAAATCACATTACTGCTTACAGCAAACAATCTGAATAAGTAATCAAGGGAGACCAATGAAGCTACTTTGGTGCAATTATTGGATAAAGATTCTTCATGAACTGACTGATATGTGACCCACAGGTACCATATATGTTATCTAATGACCACTCACTTAATTATAGTCTTTGTGACATGTTTATAAGAATGAACTTTAGTGCACTATTGAAAATGGACAGATGAACTATACCGCTGCCTTCAGGGTAGACTTTACCCTGCTGCTTCTGCCTCCATGGGCCCATTATAGGTTAATTATGGTGATTTTTAACTAGAATGCAAGGAGTTAAATTACTGCTTGTATTATTGCATCATTTTTCATTTTAGTAAGTGCCTATGCGAACTATATCTCTGAGAAATACTACTCTAAGAGAAATGAAGTTGGTGTAAAAAAAAATCAACACGATTCTTTTAAACTGGCTTGCTGGAGCCACTTTTGTGATATGGAATTTATTATTTGCTAACATCATAAGACTGATAGCATTGCAACATTAAAATATATGATGAACATTGTTTGAAATATTTGGAAGACAGCTGCGGCTAAAGTGCAGGTCTGTACCCACTGTAGTCTAAAATAAAGAATTGTGTATGTATTTATGTATGTATATGGAGTGAATGTCAGAGCTGGGGTATGATATTTGTTTTTTCATAGCTTTACCATTTATACAAATGATAAAAGTTTGATTTAGCAATCTTAATGTAGCTGTTTGTTACCTGCTTTAGTCTGTATAACTAAATTCCAGTAGCACACCTCTTCTGGATGAATTATGAGCACTAAGACTTTTATAGATTATTGGGAAGTGAGCTGGTGAGTATCAGTAGGATGCTAGGAAGTCTAGAGATGTATAATTATGAAAGTCACTTTAAAACCTAGCTAGTTTAATCATTTGTTGTTAAAGGTGTTGGCAAGACTGCACAGTGTGCAAATGCAGCAAACATGGGATTAGTTTAATTGCTTTACATACCAAGAGATTGCCGAGGCCTGTTTAGGTTTAAAGTATCTTGCACTATAACTCTGAAAAGTAAGCAAACTAGAGAGTGGTAGAATAATTCATAATGTGGAAGGATATGTAGATGAATAGGTAGGTAATGGATAGCATGGTGGCTTAGTGCTTGGCGTTTTTACTTTACTACTCCATGGCCCAGGGTTCAATCCACACATCTGTTCTCAGTCTTTGTAAAGTTTGCATGCCTTTCCCATGTCTTTCTGGGTTTTTACTGCACACTTTAGCTTGTTCCTACCTCTCTACCTAATGCTAGACTAGCTTTTCTAAACTGTAGAATTCACATTTGCCCTTATATCCTGGGTTGTGGTTGAAAGGGGCTGAAACAGACTGCTTGTGTGCACTTTTAACAAACAAAACATTCGGACTACAATATTTATTTCATTCTACTCTGTTTCATGATGTATTTAGTCTTTGCTTTGAACTCAGGTGTACCATTTGAATCTCAGATTTTCAAATCTGCAAACATCAGATCTAAAAGTTATGAATTCCCATGTATCCAACTTCTTTAATGTCTGATAAAGACTGCAAACATAAACATGTTTGGCTGAATATCAAAACAACAACAAAAGCACATTAAAAATAAAACTAAATGTATAACAGTGTTTTTTTTTTAATTTTTCTGGGATGCTGTACACTTTCCTAGAGATGCTGCAACCTTGTAAATATTACATATACTTACTAGAAGGCCACAACCCCCTATGCCATGGGGTGCACTGACCCCTGCAGACATATCATATCTGTAGCTTACTTCATCTTTTGTATCTTACAGTTCTCATAAGTGACTATATATGTGATGCTTTGTGCATAAACTAAAAAAAATATATCTATCTATCTATATATATATATATATATATATATATATATATATATATATATATATATATATATATATATATATATATATATATATATATACTTTCTCTTAATGTGGTAAGAATGAATACACTATGTAATTTTTTCTACAAATACAGTTGCTTGTTTTATATTACTTAGTACTTCTTTATAAAAAATATTTCACTTTAATTTAGGAATGTTCATAATAGCATTGTTTACTGTCACTTGATTAAACAACATAGTACCACCTTCACAAACACAGTGTATATTTGCATGCAGTGTCTGTATGCACTATGTTTAGCTCACAGTCATCTCAGTAATGACATTTTTGCACATAGATTCCACTGCTAATACGACACAATGCTTTTATGACTCTCACACTAGTGCCCAGAGTACACACTTGTGTAGGATGTGAACTTCTTCCAGGATTAGGATGCTTATAGCTGGCAGCATATCAGTCAGCTGTGAGGTAACAACAATGTAGCAAACAGAAATGATGGTAAACCAAACAATACTGTCTGTAGTTTAATATAAACATGCATTTCATAGATATTGGCAGCCCCATTTGCAATACCAATAGAACCAGATTAATTTTCATGTTATGTAAATGATGGTGTCCAGCCTCATATGTATTTCCACTGATGGAGCTGATGTCACTGCAATGACTGTGAGCTGTCCATATGTTAAGTATTCGTATGATGTTGCCATGCATTGTGTGACCTTAAAGATGGCTACCAAAGTGGATCATTAAATATGCATTATTTAAGGCAATGTTTGGTGCAAGTGGGCTGCTGCTTATGCCTTGCAGCTGTCTCTACAATGCATTGTCAGCATTCCTGAATTATCAGGATTGTGTTTGCAGTTTTCTGAGCTGGTAGCCTATGTCTGGGTAGCTGCAAAATATAGATTATCTCATACTATCTTGTCCAGAATTTATGTGCTTATAAATTGTAGAAAATACCATAATGCTCTTGTTGCATACCTGCAGTCACATATACCTTTGTGCTGAGGTGCCTGCAGTCACATATATCTGTGTGCTGAGGTGCCTGCAGTCACATATACCTGTGTGCTGAGGTGCCTGGAGTCACATATACCTGTGTGCTGAGGTGCCTGCAGTCACATATACCTGTGTGCTGAGGTGCCTGCAGTCACATATATCTGTGTGCTGAGGTGCCTGCAGTCACATATACCTGTGTGCTGAGGTGCCTGCAGTCACATATACCTGTGTGCTGAGGTGCCTGCAGTCACATATACCTGTGTGCTGAGGTGCCTGCAGTCACATATATCTGTGTGCTGAGGTGCCTGCAGTCACATATACCTGTGTGCTGAGGTGCCTGCAGTCACATATACCTGTGTGCTGAGGTGCCTGCAGTCACATATACCTGTGTGCTGAGGTGCCTGCAGTCACATATACCTGTGTGCTGAGGTGCCTGCAGTCACATATACCTGTGTGCTGAGGTGCCTGCAGTCACATATACCTGTGTGCTGAGGTGCCTGCAGTCACATATACCTGTGTGCTGAGGTGCCTGCAGTCACATATACCTGTGTGCTGAGGTGCCTGCAGTCACATATACCTTTGTGCTGAGGTGCCTGCAGTCACATATACCTGTGTGCTGAGGTGCCTGCAGTCACATATACCTGTGTGCTGAGGTGCCTGCAGTCACATATACCTGTGTGCTGAGGTGCCTGCAGTCACATATACTTGTGTGCTGAGGTGCCTGCAGTCACATATACCTGTGTGCTGAGGTGCCTGCAGTCACATATACCTGTGTGCTGAGGTGCCTGATGCCCGTTACATCTTATGCAGGGATGGTATGTGTGTATTGCTGTGTATCAGCCCTATGCAACTACTGTATTTATAAATAATGGCCACAGTATGTGTTTATGCATAACAAGCATTAACAGCCTGTTTATAAACTAACACAGGCAACTTAAAACTTTCACTTATGTTTTAACAGGCCTCTAAGAAAACTAAATTGTTGCATCATATATAAAAGTTGAATTCAGTTAAGTTTAAAAATTAGCTTAATACAAAAAATACTTCTATAATTTGTTTAAGTAAGTGAATGTCTATGGTAGCAGTTAGATACTGAGTTCTAAAGATACATTTCATAATATAAGTGCCTTTATTTCTTTCTTTAAGTACAGCAACAGTGTAATTCAGAGCTTTATAAAGAATGATCCACTTTAAATGTTTCAAAGTCAAAAACACTTAAAATGATGCAATGAAGCAGTGTAACCTTTAAGCTGATATTGTGGAGTTTCTGTATAGTGAGGGTCATCAAACTTTTTTTATGTATATATGTATGGATGGATCTGAGAGACCTCACCCTAAAACAACAAAAGACAATACATCCCAGCCTGACTAAAGAAAGACCAAACAGATCATCACAAAAGTCCACTCACATCAAAATAACCACTGACTGATGTCACATGTATTGCCTTAGCCTGTCTAGAAAGAAAGTCACACTCACATACAAGAATGTATTTTCGGATTATTTCCTTATATTAAGTTAGAAGCTGCATAAACATGATGTTCATAAAGTTATGCAACACCTATTTCCTCTTACCTGTGATGCATAATCTTCATCTTAGCAAAGGTAAAGTAATACTGTTAATCAGGACTTGTGATTACTGGTAGGATGCAGAACTTGGCGTAAACATTTATTTTTCTCTAAACTAGTTCACGATCAGGTGTTCTATCGTTAATGTGTAATGTTTGAAAGCTATCTTTTCTAGCCTTGATCCCCAAAATCTGATATAATCATTCTAAACCACTGCGCAAGCACCCCACAAAAGGTTCCCATTATTTTTTTTCAGGCTGTGATGCACAGGTCCTGAACAGGAGTACAACTATGATGAGGTAAAGTTTTGTAAAGTACAATCATTATAAGTCTGTGATGATGATGATGATGATGATGATGATGATGATTGCTCCTTTTACCCAAATTCATTTTGATAATGGCTTCCAACATATTTCTTTTAGATGTAAAGCATTTCTCAGGAACACAGATTCTGATGTCAGGCATACAATGTAATATCTGTATGGATCTTAAAGAGAAAGGAATTAAAAGATGTTAAATCACCATGCATTCATTAATTCTGCCTCCAAATATACTACAGCTCTGGTGCAACCAATATTGTATTCTGACCTGTTTCCATGGCACATAAGGAAAGAGCCCTGAATGTGACCCAGATGACTGGGTTCAGTTAATGACCTGGCACTAGAGGGAGTAAAGGACCATTGCCTGCACAGCTGTCTTGCATGAAGTGGATGGTGTATACTTGGACAGCACACAGGAAGGTCAAATTTCTCTGGTGGATACTAGGAAAACTAACACCCCCCCCCCATTCTTGCCTCTTGTGGGTAAAGTTGCTTGAAGGTGCATGTCTATTGAGTAAGAGAAGAACTGTCCACTTATTACAAACCCCACCTTATTCGGCATACCTTTTCATATACAGGAGATAGGGCATTATGTAAAAAATGCACAAACCACTCTTCGAAGATAATTCCTCCTCCTGTTTGGCCCTTTACCCTGTTGAAGGTGAATGCATGATCCAATTAGGCACAAGGGGATTGTTGACCCTTACTGTAGTTTAAAATGGCATTGATTTCTGCCTCCCTGGAGCCATATTAATTTGGTAGAGTAGGTCAATATTTCTTGTGCCTATACTGCCCCTTTCTGGCTTGTATACCTTTTTTTTTTCTTATTGGCTGCAGTAGTTCTGGTGTACTTTCCATATTGCGAATATCTGGAAGAAATTGATTGGACGAAACAGGGCAAGTTTGGAGAAGCACTGTGACAGTGGTACTTGTGATATACTGCTTATATTGGTGTTAGTTCAGGGTCTTTACCACAAGTATGACTGGAAGCTCAGCCACCATCACCAGCACACTTTTCAGAGTTCACAGTTTGACTTAACCTGAATGTGTTCATGGCAGCTTTTCAACACAACTAACAGTTGCAAGTTGTGGAAGTTAATCAGGCAGTATTAGACTTGAAGACACAGAGCATTCTATATTGACTCTAAACCTCTGTTTTCAATAGTCTAAGATTCAGTCCCAATTTCTAATCAAATTTATGCATCAGGCTTACCAACATCTTAGAGACCAGGAAAACGTAGGGAGAAAAAAAATGTGCGGATCTGGACTACAGGTGGTTGTGAAAATAGTGACTTAGTGTTGTTCACTCAAACCTGTCTAATTTAAAGTTAATTAATATTAATAAGTTGAACACAGAATGAGTACATAGATTGCTTGACCATCAGCCTCTAATAGTGTCTAAACATTAGCCAATCATTGCTAGATTCTTCTTCTTCAAGGAAAAATAAATGATTTTTCAAGTTGCTTGTTCTTCACTGCCTATCATGTACCCTAGTGTTTTAATAATGACCTCCAAAATGGTGTTGTAACAGGAGAATGTGGCGGTCAATGTTTCAAATATTACAAAAAAAGGAGAAACCTGAAGGAAACTGTATCTATCATAAAAGGGTTGGGGGGTCAGATTTCCAGACCAAGTTTTGGGCTATCTACAACAGAAAAATCTATTTATAGGAAACTCAGAAGTAGAAGAGAATTGGGTAAGAGGATGCATCAGCATCGTTTTCACCCAATCTGAACATCAACCAACCTGTCATTTAAAATACTCTGTTGCCTTGATCTGCCAGGAGGAACAACTTTATGGGTTGGAGGGGGTGAGGTTTAAAGGGGGATGTAATGTAAAGTTTTTCCTTCAGTCTTTGTATCTTAGACTTAATGTTCCACCAGGTATGGGGCTTTTGGTACCAGCTCAAGAGGTCTGCATTTTTTCCACCTTACCTATCCCTGTTCATCAAAAGATCTATCTGTCTTTCTCCATTCTAAGGCTGGGGCCATTGTGGAAAATAAGTGTATCCTGTGGGGTCAAGCGATTGGTTTCTTCCACCAAGGATGTTTTTTTTCATTTATGATTTACGGTTTGATTTCCTTCCCTCCCCTCCATGAATTCACCTGTTACATCCAAGGGTTACTCCTACACCTTACCTCACTGAAGATCTAGACACCCTCCCCCACTAGCAAGATGGGCATGACCATTTCTTCCTACTAGTACCCGGAACACCCAAGCCACTGATTAAATCGAGATCACCTGGGGCATTGTTAATGTTTTATCTATCTCTGCCATGGTACTGGCAAGAGTACTGCATTTTATTTTGTTGTATATAAACTTCAGATTATACTTTGTTGTTATAGTCTGTCATGTTTTCAAGGTATATCCCTGATTAATAAGGTCAGTTACTTAGGGAGTACTTTGACACAAACAATCTGTGTGCATTTTCAAGCAATGCTGCGTTCAGCTTTTATTTAGTAGGTAGACAGAAATTTATATTTTGGTTATGGCTGGGGTTTCGCAGTCTCATAGTTATGGTCTCAAACTATTCTAATACTTTTGACCATGTGGCAATACAATTTTAAATACAACACAGTAAGCAGTTTGTGTGCTGCATGGCCATATGGACTTATCTATAGGGATTTGCTTTTCTCTTTGAAATTAGATAAATTGGGAACCCCCCCCCCCGGGACTTAAGTGCATAATTTTCAATTTTTTTTGTTATAGGAGAATTATAGGTTCTTATGTTCATAGGTGTGTGCTAGGCTAATGGCCCTGGAACCTTTACAAGCCTAGCCCATAGGATTACCCTGGCATCATGCCACCTGACCTTAGTTTCCAGTGCATTTGTCGAGCAGAGCCACTGGAGTGATCCCTGGGGTGAATTTTCTATTTCCCATCTACTCATCAAGATTTCTCTTGAAGAGGGCCAGTGAGGTGCTCTGACATGTATGGGAAGTCTATTCCATAGCATGGGCAGTCTCTGGGTTATGAAGCTGTCCCTCCAGCATGTTCTGTTGATTGTGGTAATGAGGCTGAGATCTCTGGAGCATGTGGTGCAGAGGGATTTCTTTAGATGTAGCTGAGGCAGACATGGCTTTATAAGTGAAGCAGAGATCGCTTCTAAGTAGGCGATATGAGACAGAGAATAGGTGGAGTTTTTTGAGTCTGTCCATATAGGACAAGTGTTTAAGGCCTAGGATCCTCTTTGTGAGGTACTTTTGCGGCCTCTCCAGTTGTTGCAGGTGTGTAGCGAAGTACATGCCAAATGAGGCATTGCACTCGATGATTGGCCTAATAAGGAAAGAGTAGAGGGAGACATTGAACAGTTTCTTCCTGGATGCAAAACTCTTAGTAATGAGATGTGCCACATAGACGGACTTTCTGACCACAGTGGCAGTGTGGCGGCCAAAAGAGAGGTTGCTGTCAACCTGAGTTCCAAGTTCTCTTATAACCCTTCTGTGTTCAGTGGACTACCGCCGATGTGGTAGTTCATGGGAACTAGGTTTTTCCCAAAGGGGATGACGACACATTTTTTGGCATTGAGCTTAAGGTCATGGTTCTGACACCAGTCATTGGTCTCAGTGAGGCCTTTCTGTAGGATGTCAGCATCACTTGGGAAGTTAATAATGGCTCCCAACTTGCAATCATTTGTGAACTTTGTCAGCCAGAGTTCCTTCATGTTGGACTGGACTTCTGAGAAGTAGATACCAAACAGGAGGGGACCCAGGACCGATCCCCAAGGGACTCCACTCGTGACTGGTCAGCAGTCTGATTTGGAGTCAGCTACATTCACACTGTGGGTTCTATCTGAGAGCCAGTTTGCAACCCACCTAGTGATTTAGGGGTTGATGCCTAGCTTAGTGAGTTTTTCTATTATTCCTGAGTGGGGAATGGTATCAAAGGCCTTGGCCAGATCAAGGTAGGCTGTATGAACCACCTTGCCTTCATCCATAGCTCTGGTGACTGACTCAAAGAAGTCAACCAAGTTGAGCAGACATGATCTACCCTTCGCAAAACCAAACTGTGTGTGATCCAGAGTTTGGAGATTCCCTATATCCTTGTTAATTAGGTCCCTGATGATGCGATCCATAGCTTTGCATATCAGACTTATCAGGCTAATGAGAGGATAGTTCCCAGGGTCTGTAGTCGCTCCTTCTTTGTGAAGAGTGTTGACTATAGCAGTGCACCATTCAGTAGGGGCAAAGCCTGAAGTGAAGCTGTGATTGAACAGGGCACACAGGTAAGGTGCTAGTTCACTCGGTAGTTCATGTAGAACACAGCTTGTTATATTGTCAGGTCCCATAGAAACCTGATTTTTGGCCTTGGACAGTGCTGTTTTAACCTGTGCAGCACTAATACTGGGTGCCTGGCAATCTACTGGTATTGTGATTGGTCCTTTGGGGGGGAGAGGGGGAAAAGTTGGCACTGAATCTGTCGGCCAGTATATTGGCAATATCTGTTGGCTCAGTGTAGGAGGTAACATTGTGCAGTAGCTCAGAGCAAGTCTAGGTATTGCCGTGGAGATTCTTTACATAACTATAGAAGGCCTTGTGGTTGTCTTTACTATCTGCTGCAATTCTGTTTTCATAGCTAGCTTCAGAGGACTTGATGAGGGATCTCAACTTTTTGTTGAGACTGATAAGGGAGTTTTTCCAGTCTTGGGACTTCACCTTATTCCACATCAGTTTCCTCCTTCTGTTGTAGAGTTTGTTTATGGCTGGGGACCACCGGATTGGCTTCCTTTTTTTGGAGAAGAGCATCTTGGTTCTGTTGGGTATGGCGAGATCCATGCATTTGTGTATGAGTTTGGACAGTGTATTGGTGTATGATTCAGCTGTCATGCAAATTTTCCCCATTTGCATGGGTGCCATGAAGTTAGCCACTTCTGTTCTTAGGAGCCCAAAGTTAGGTTTGGAAAAGTTTTTCATGGTGGTTACCTTTGCGTGGGTGTGGGAGGGATGTGGAGTTCCAAGGTGATTTGTTTGGGGTCAGATCTAACCAGGGAGGAGTTGACTATTGGTGTAATGCAACGGTCACCCATGTTAGTAATGACCAGGTCAAGGACGTTACTACCTCTAGTGGGGGTAAGAACGAGCTGGTCCAGGGCATTGGAATTAATGAATTCCAGGAAACATTGGGCAAGTGTATTGGTACATGAGTAGTATTCCCAGTCAGTGGATGGGTAGTTGATGTCTCCCAGTATGAATGTGTTAGGTTGGACCCTAGTATTCTCCAGGGTGCTTAGGAACATGGAGTGAGGGTTTTTGGACATGACTGGGGATCTATAATAGGTTATGACCTGAATTGCTGTCTTACCCAATGTTAGCTGCACCTGAAGTATCTCTGATGCATTATGTTGGGTTCCCTGTCTGGAGGTGTGTGCATCCTTTATGAATATGGAAACACCACCACCTTTGGAGCTTTGGTCCAAGTTCTGGGGCCGAAAGGTGTGGAATGAGTTAAAGCCTGGCAGTGCAGGGGTGCTTTCTGCTGCCCTGAACCAGGTCTTTGTTACAGCACAAACGTCAATGTTCTCCATTTTAAGGAGTGCTTTGAGTGAATGAATTTTGAGATTTAGACTTCTAGCATTGAGCAGCATGACCCTCAGATTGCATTTGTTTGTAGTTGTTATGGTGGTAATTTGGTCTTTGGAACACCACCTAAAAAGGCACTATAGGGGTGGCAAGAGCCTTGGCCAGTATCTGGAAGCCCAGGGGTGACAGATGCAGGCCATCTCTGGCAAAGCATCAAGATCTGTCAATCATGTCATTCCAGGCAGAAAGATACTAGATCCCCTTAGAATGACACTAGAAACTTATCCAATTGTTGAAATCAATAATTTTCTGCTTGTACTGTGGTATCATTCTAGGTGATGGTAGGATGCTGCTCATGGCTAGCATCATACCTGCTTGGGCTACATAATCCAAGAGCTTCTCCTTATCTCTTTTCATGTAGTCCAGGGAGGTACATCTCAGGTCATTCACACCCACATGTACAATGACAGAGTCATATTTGCACCTGTTGTTGAGGGACCTGAGTGTGTGCATTATATGGTGGATCCCGGCACCTGACAGGCAACTGACTGTTACTTTCTCCTTATTTAACCTAGTGAGTAGGACATTAGTGTGCCTCACTATTGAGTCCCCTATGACTAGTGTGTTGGGCATGCTGTTTGCCTTAGGGGCTTTGGTTGAGTGGCACACTGTTTTGGAGAGTTATGTTTCTCGTGATTAGTGTTGTGTTGTGGTGGTCGAGTGCATTTCTGCCTTGGCGGTATCTGCTATTTTGGTAGATTTTTATTGAGAGCCTTCATGAAGGTGGGTGTCTGGTTTGTGCTTTTATGTGAAGGCAGTGCTGATGTGTCTACTGGAGTGCTATGTCTTCCATGTGGTGTGGTGCAAGTGTTGCCCTTTTCCTCTTGACCAGCTATTCTGGTCTTGGCTAGAGAGTGTGATTTGGATATATAAGTGCATCTCTCTCAAGTCTGAGTGTTGGGAGGTAAGAGGAGAGGGCTGTCGGTGTACATGAGGTAGTTGCAACATTGCCTCAGGATGCCCAGGTTCACCAGGTTAACAGGAGAAAGCACAGGAAACTGACCTTTAGACATGTCTGGAGGGGTGGGCATTAATAATAAGTACTGGAACTGTTTCCTTGTAGAATGTTTAGTGCTGGTAGCACTTTTGTGTGTTACAATAATTGCTACAAGAAGTCTGGTATGCTAAAGTGCTAGACTAATAAGCTAGTAAAAGTGCAGGATAGGAGAGAACTAGCAGATCTAAGAGAAAATTTGAAGACCAGACTTTGGCACCTCTCAGAATCTTACAAACAGTCCTGGATACAGCAAATCTGTATCTGGACAAGACTAGTTACAGGAAAGTCGGGAAAAGTTCAAACACAGGCTTTTAGACCAGAAAGTTGAAGGAGATGGAAAAACTGCCCAAATGGCCAATAAACTACAATTTCTGGGCCAAAAACTGCTCCTCTTATGGTAGATAGGCTACCTAGTGCTTACTACTCTTACTGACAAGCTAGAAGGCTTCCCTCCAACACAGAGAGGCTTGGGGGGCTCAGAAGCTAACAAACAGTCTTGGATATAGCAAATCTGTATCTGGACTAGACTAGTTATAGGAAAGGTGGGAAACAAGAGCAAATGCAGGCTTTTAAGCCAGAAAATTGAAGGAAATGGAAAAAAGTGCTCAAACAGCCAATAAACTATAATTTCTGGGCGAGAAACCACTCCTGTTGTGGTAGATAGACTACCTAGTGCTTACCACTCCCACTGATAAGCTAGAAGGCATCCCTCAACATAGAAAGGCTTGGGGGGCTCAGAAGCTTACAATCAGTCCTGGATACAGCAAAACTGTATCTGGACTAGACTACCTACAGGAAAGTTGGGAAACAAGCGCAAAAGTGGGCTTTTACACCAGAAAGTTGAAAGAGATGGAAAAACTGCCCAAACGAACACTAAACTACAATTTCTGGGCCAGAAACCACTCTTGTGTTAGATAGGCTACCTAGTGATTACCACTACCACTGATATGCTAGAAGGCTTTCCACCAACAGAGAAAGGCTTGAGGGCTCAGAAGCTTACAAACAGTCCTGGATACAGCAAATCTGTAACTGGACTAGACTAGTTACAGGAAAGGCAGGAAACAAGGTTAGAATTCTTTTTTTTTTTGTTACAGAAAGGCAGCTAAAACAGCACTAAAAACAATTCAAGTGTATTGCAAGCTAGCACACTTGAGTGTGTAGCAATATTAATGCAATTTATTCAAACTATATTCTGAACTGAATTCAATTATTGTTTAATTCAACCCTGAACAGTTGAAAAGTGCCAAAATTATACTTCTCAGCTGAGAAGCACACTCAGTCAGAACACAAAGTAAAGTGGAAAGGGAGAAAGGAGAAAAAGAAGATAATTCAAGGTTAAGGGCCGAAGTGGGCTGGCCTACTCAAATGTTCTCTCTCTATTAGGTAGAATGAGCTAATGACACTAGACTGGGATAGAGCTGTAATAGAGCTGAACAGATGGGACTGACAGGGGTGTCTGAAATCAAAATATGATCTCACTGTACTCGGTTGAGTGAGCAAATGAGATGGACCCAGGAGGAGTGTTCAACTAGAAATTTACAGGAGGGGTGGGCAATTCCAAAACCACCAAGATTAGTACCACAACAAGAACAGGGATGGAGGTCAGGAAACTAGCTGCAGAGAGACAGAGAGATCACAATACTTAGTGAAGCAAATAAATACACAGAAAAATAAAATCAGTACTATCTTTAACACAATATTCAATGAAACAAATAAATAAACAAAAATAAAATGCAGTACTATCTTATAACACTGCAAGTTTGTACTTATCTCAGCTTGTAATAAAGTTGATGTAGGTATATAACAGCTAACCAAACAGCTTAAATATTCAGCTGTTCAGCAGAAATAAATTCAGAGATAAGTGACTAAGACTTATAAGCACAGAGAAACCCTCTAGGCTGAGTTCAACACCGAAAATCAATGAAGTGAGAATAATAACCCCCTGGCTGGATATTATATTTACAAGTATACTCATATTGCTATTAAACGTTTTACAGCCCCCTCCCAGATATATCATTTCTCATTCTCAATGTTAGATTTTAATAGTTAATGTTTGTTGTACTTTAACTGAAATTAAAGAGAAGACAAATAGGTGATATGATTATTTTATATGATATATCTAGGTGGTTTATCTTAAGAGTTCAGGGTTATAGATTGGTCCCTTATTTAACCTGAGTGGTGTGTCATTTTCTCTTCTGACTATCCATGGTCTGGGCAATGAAGAAGAGATGTTTTTTCTTTCATAACTTTGTAGGTTGCAGATTGTGTTTTGTATGTAGTTTTTAAAGTAATATTGACTTTTTGGGCAAACATGGCTTGTTTTATATGTGTTTTTCATCACATTTTTGCTAATGGTTCTAAATACAGTACTTTTGGATCTTTTCATGTTCTCCTTTTTCATATTCTTTTTCCATTATGAACATTCAGGGAGACATTTGTTTTAGATCAGATGGGTATGGAAATTTTAACTTTTACAGTTGGAATGAACTCTTGACCAATCTATGTCATTTTATCAGCTCATGGCATTTTGATGATGTGTGAAATATGGAAAAATACACTGTCCTGCATTCAGGAAAGCACAAAAAACACCAATCACAATGCAGGGAACTGTCCATTCCACAAACTGAATGATACAAAATCAGTTGTGTATAATATCAGCCAGCGTTTTATTAGTTTAGTGTTTTCATCCAATATTACGAGAACTTCATCAGAACTAACAAAATCATACTCACTTCCTTACTTAAATAGTCAAGCTCACATGACTCATCACATAATTATTTAATGTAGAAAAAAAAAAAAAAAACGAACGGCAACCACTCATGCAACTACTTTATTATTAAGGCTAAGCCCTTTTGTCAAAACAATGCCCAACTTCATCAGAATCTAAGTTTTTAGTGTGTTTTTTGAATAATTTAACATACAGTAAACTCCATATAAGATGAATGTTAAAAGGCAAATATAATTATTTTACATATTTCTTTTAAATATATGTACTGCACTTTTTTTTATAAAATATGAAATAAGCAGATAAAAGAAACCATCATCACATTTTCACTGCATTTGTTAACTTCCAAGAAGGCAGGACAGTGTATTTTTCCTGATTTTGTTTTACCTATGTGCTTACTTCTCCATTGTGATTAGATATTTGAAATGTATGAGAATTGTCAGTATGAATCTTAATTCACTAGTGAAGCTGAGTGCATTTAGATGGTTGTTGTCATTTTCTCCTCATCTTCTGGCTCTTCCGGAAAAAGCAGTCACACTCCTACGGAGCAAGCAAAGCTGAGTAGGAATGGGTATGTGTTAGTGGGAGATACTTCTCTTTTATTAGGGTAAAGATGATGTAGAGCAACTCTATTATGTAAGAGAACCCAGAATATGCAGGGTTGGATGAATCTGAAGGTTTTGATGGGGCCTAAACTGCTTTATTCTTCAACATTAAGATGATGTGCTCTGTTTATTTGTACAGGTATGGGGTTCAGAGGAGGGGAAATGCAGATCCATTGCCACTTTTCTAGTACGTGTTAGGGTTCATTAATTGTTATGGGTAAATGCACTTCTATATAAAAAGACTCCAGTGGGCAGACTGAACTGTATCAATCAACCTTTTCTAAGACAACAAAAAAGACATATGCCAGGTTAGTTTTACCTGACCAGGATGTAGTAAGTGTGGATCCCGACGGGGCCTATATATATGGTAATCAAGTAGAAATCAGATTTACAATAAATTTGATAGACACTTCATGGATGACAGTTAACCTGTATTTTTTTATTTTCTTTTCAGAGCTGAAAAACCTTACTTGCCCCTACCCTGGTCATACTGGGTTAATGATTAATTAAACTAAGTTGGCACCTGACACCTCCTAAGGTATGGAGGATTCCTCACATTTCTCAAGGAAGTCAAACCTTAAAACTACATTGCATGATTCTTTGAATCAAGTTTGGAACTGGATGGGATGGTGGCTCATTCCCTCTTGGTCTTATGGAATACTTTCTAATGTTATTTGCAAGCTCACCTGCAATCATAGTTGGCTGAGATGCTGCATTCAAGGATGCAAAAACTGTACATTATTCAGAGGCAGCTCACTGCACTGACAAAGGAGAAGGAAGGCATAAGGTACCGGCAATTATACAGGAATTGAAACAAATAATGGATTAAATTTAGGAGCTTATAAATATGCAAATTAAATAGTTGTAGAATGACTGCATCTGTATTATTATGAGATAGCTCCACATGTGCATAAGAGGTTTGCATGGGGGCACATTTTTTCTGCATTTTCTACTCTCTCTCCTCTGAATCTGAAGCTACAGCTAAAATCGATTTGGGCTTTAGGTATCCATTGTTGCTTTTCTGAGCTCTTAAGTGAATTATTCACCATAACTCATCAAATTACTATGATTCATTCACTTTTTAAGCTTAAAGCAAACAGCTAGTTTGAGTCACCTGTGAAAGTTGTTTCTAGAGCTTGTGGTACCAAATAAAGCATTTGGACTCCATTTTCAATCCAATGAAATACGTTCAAACTACTGCACTTATCTTGCCATTTAAATCAGTTTTGTTTGGTTCCTGTTTGTGCTATGAATCTAAAGTTAAAGTTATTAAATGATGGTAGTTAACAGGTCACACTGTTTTTCAAGTTGTTTCTATGCTGAGTCTAAGTATTCAAATCAATGCTGAGTGGTGGCTCCTTGCTCTGCATTTTTTAAGTCTCTCCTCTTTATCTGAAGTCACAGCTATAAGCTGATTTTGGGTTTTACAGTTTCCAATGTTTCTTATTTGAGTTCTTAGCACAGGAAATCTAGACAAAGCCTAATATAACGGAGGAACAAAACCCCCAAAATAGGGACAGCTTTTAAACATTGCTCTTATAAATTTAGAAGGCTGCTAGAATAATAGTTAATCACATTACAGTTAATCACAGGGTAAAATGGAGGATTGTAAGTCCTGGATATCCTTAATGGCCACATGGCTGATCCCACACATGTAACCATTAAGGATATCCAGCACTTATAATCCCTGGATTCACTCTGTGATTAACTGTTTTGAAAAAAATCTGTTAGTTGGATATTCGTAACTTGACACATTTGGACCGCAAGATAAGAAAACATACTTTTAAATATAATCTTTCTAGAGAAGTAACAGAGAGATTAAATGATTTACAAAGCAACAAAGAAGTCAGGACCATGCAACCTGATAAAGGGGGGTGGATTAGTCGCGATGAATGAGTATGACTATAATATGAAAATAAGGTCCATTTGTTGCATCTGACACCTATAAGGAGGTATCTGTGAATGAGTGTAGTGTTGCATACAATAGAATAAAGGAAAATCTTAACAACTTATTCACTGACCAACACATTTTGATTGATGATTATAGCTATCTAAATGTGATGCATCCCAAGATCCCCCACGTTTGGTTTGCCTAAGATACCTAAAAATAAACAACAAGCACGAATGTGACAGATTGTTGATGGCAGTGGATCTATCACCCACCCCTTGGCCAAATATTTGTACACTAGATTAAAAAGTTTGTTTACCCAGGAGCCACATTTTACAAAGAGAATGATCCTGTCTTTAAAGGCACATAAACCTTTATTACTGTGGAAGTCAGGGACTTGTATTTGGTCATTCCCCATGACTGAGGACTGGAATGGTTTTCTGAATTTGTGATGGAGAAAAATATTCTACAAGACCAAATTAATGTTTATGCTAATTTATTGGAGATTGTACTGAAAAATAATTTTGTTAAATTTGGAGGTGACTTGTTCTTACAACAAGCAGGAGTAGCCATGGGTGCAGCATGTGTGGGTCTTTTTGCCAACATTATCATGATACAACGGGATAAAACATTTTTATTTAACTCTTCTTTTTTGCATCATGTAGATTCTACACACGCATTTTGTATGATATTTTTATCCTGTGGAATGGCAAAACTCATGACATCCCCCATTTTTTGTCATATCTTAATCAAACAACAGAGTTTCTTGCATTCACCCATGAGAGTAATGATGTGAACATAGCTTACCTGGATACATGGTTAGCCAAACACAACACAAACAGAAGATTCACCTCCAAAATTTATAGGAAATCGACATATTCGAACAGTTTTCTCCATTTTGACAGTTTGCACCTTATAACACAGAAAAGGGCAGTGGTCAATGGCCAATTTGTGAGGGCAGCTCGAATGACCATGGAAGATACTACCTTTTGGGATGAGTGCATGTTGCTGAAAAACATGTTTTTAAATGTGGCTATCCTACAAAATTTGTAGACAACTTGATGCTAGAGGTGATCAATAAATGTGTGTCTCATCAATTTTTGCCAATTCTGGGATGCCCTTGTGTGACCAGCAATGTAAGTGAGGAAGTCCTAGATGGTGGGGATACTACATCAATGCCACCCATGGCTGAAACCATGAACATAAACACTGAAACCTTCAGGAATTCTTTTATTACAACCTATTCTACTGAAGGTCTCTCTGTGAAATTAATTCTGGAAAAGAATTGGTGTCTTCTTCTACAAGAGAATACCATTTGTGATTATGTGTGGACACTTCCATGATTGATGTTCAAAAGGAGCAGGAATATGAAAACAATATTAGAACACAGATCGGTCCAAATACTAACATAAGCAAAATTTTGAATTTATGATGATGAAAAAGTGTGGTTATCGCCCCAACTGCCTCAATATTCTGGTGTGCCATGAAATTGTTTTGAACAACCAGGTGGTCACTATAAGAAACAGATTCAATTATTGTACAACAAAGGTGGTATATTGTGCACTATGTATGTTCTACCACTGTTTTTACATAGGGAAAATGGAGAGGAGACTGAGGGACAGAATATATGAACATTTATATGAAATCAAAATGAGAAAAGAGATTAACACCCCCTACAAAAGCATGAACTGTTACCCACACCACATGTTCAAATTTAGTATTTTGGAACAAATGCCCTCAAACAGTAATGAAAGCCCATGGACCTTATTACTGGAAAAACATGAATTATATTGGCAGTTGCATCTGAATGCCAATAATTGGCCTGGATTCAATGAACATGTTTCAGTAGCATGTTTGCTTAATTTAAAAGCACTGGAAAGATGACCCCTGAATACATGGTTTATATTTTGCATATTTTACATAATTTTGTCTTTATTTTTCTGATTTTATGGGAAGTGCATTTTATTATATATATATATATATATATATATATATATATATATATATATATATATATTTATATATATATATTCCTTGTTTGCAAATGTTGTCAATAGAATTGACTCCGTGCTACACACTGTAAATTTCTTTGTAGTAGCTCCTTTAAGATGATGTTTCATCTCCTGGGCGCTTAGCAGTCATGTGATTGAACACAAAAGCTATAAAATGTGTGGGTACTTCCAGTAATGTTTATCAGATGAAGTTCATGTATTTTCTAAATGAAAGCACTTATCTCTGATAGTTTTAAACAAGTTTTTATTTCAAAAAGTTTCTAGATTAAAGTTCAACTTCAACAACTCATTATATATGGGATACTTAATCCCAGGCTTACAGACCTAGAGATTCCTCAGTTTTGTAAACAGAAACACCTTGGACAAGATAGCCCATACGCTGACTAAGGGTACAAACATACTTGACCTGGTACTCCCAAATGTGAGAGAATGCTGCACACCCCTAGTGTAGTGGCCTTTCTGGTAAGGTTAGACCACCGAGCTGTCCCTTGGGGAATAAAAATTAATTCTAAGGCAAAGTTCCTACTACTAAGTGATAACCTGTCAAAGATTCAAGCCCCCCAAACCCAGAGGATACAGCTGTCTGTGCAAAACTGTTCACATAATCCCTGTACATTCATATCAATAAATGCATAGATACAGCCCTGCCTACCAGAAATAAGCCTAGAGCAAACTAAAAAACAAACCACCCTGTTGGAATCCCAACATTAACAGGTTGTACAAAATAAGAAAAAAAGTCATAACCAAAATTAGGGAGTGCTATGCCAAGTATGATAAAAGTAGTACTGTCAATCTAAGAAACAGCTAAGAGGGCAAATTAAGTCTATTAAAGACACACTGAATGCATTAAAGAACGTTATTGCTTCATTGAATTGATTTGTTGTATTTTCTACATCCTGTTGGACTTTGTGTTGGGAGTATTGAAACGCAAGCTAAGCGTTCCTACATTTGATTGATTTCTTGCTTTAACTCAGTTTTTGGGAACGCTGCTTCTCCGGTGGAACTTTTTTGGCGTTCTATTAAAGACACATTTGAGTTAGAAGTAGCCTCATGGGCAAAGGACAACAACAATGATTTATTTAGCTATATCCGAAACCTCAAAAGAAGCACACAGCAGAGTGCAGAACTGATTGTAAATGGAGCTACCTACACAAAGCCAGAAGACATTCTTTCAGCCAATAAGACCCTCATAACTCTTGTTTCCGAGGCCAAACTACTAGATCTTACAATTGACCACCAACTTAAATTCAAAAAACACATATCCCTAACCATCTCCAAAGTCCACAAAAAGCTAGGCCGTCTCTATTGTAGCAACAAATTCCTAACCCCTGATTCCAGAACTGCCATAGCCAGAACTCATCTCCTATCAACCCTACTCTATGCATCTCCAGCATTAATAAATCTAAATAAAACTGACCTTAAAAAACTCTCAACATGTTACAACAAAATTGCTAGGTTTGCAACCAGTGCTAAATCACGCTCTCATCACTGCCAATCCTTACATAAATGACACTGGTTAGAATTCCCTAACCTACTTCACTACTACCAACTCAATTTGGCCCATCAAATACTGCACCATCCTGACAAAACCCCTGCCCTAACAGGCCTACTAAACTTCCATAGTACCAATAGGGAACTCCAATCCAGTAACAAAGCCCAAGTACAAGTCATTCCATGTAAAAATAGCTCAGGTAAATCTCTATTCCCTTATGAAGTTGCAAAAATATGGAACACACTACCCCCCACACTTCAGACTACAAAACCACTCTACCACATTCAAAAAACTCCTTAAATCACAACTTTATGAAAACCATTTATGGAACTGCAATGACCCTCCCTGAACCCTCCTCTACTATGCTATTACCATCCATAGCCACCCCTATAGAACATGTTTCCACAGTCTTATACTCTACCTTATGCAGACAGAACTCAATGTAATTATCTATCATACTTTTTCTTCTATGAAGTTGCTTGTATATATACTGTAGTTATGCTTACCTACATATCCTGTAACAGTTTTCTTCTAAATAACATGTTAAACTTTTTAAAAAGTTGGTTCATCTTTTTTAACTATTGATAAACATTGCTAAACTTTGTTAACTAATTTCACCAAATTACTATGTAACCTTGTGGAGCTTTTCTCCACAGACCTCCACTGAAAAAG